>NC_044203.1:1488076-1590576 GCF_900880675.1 Sparus aurata | reverse complement strand
AGGCTCCAGCGAAGTCACGTAATCACACACTTCTGTACAGTTCTGCTCGACCCGAACTCTACACTGCCTCTGCCACCTAACAGTCAAGCGACATTCAAACCATCTTTGGCTCAACTCCGACGTTGAAAGCGGAGGTGCTTTCAATTTTGAACACTGTGTGTGTGTCAGTGTGTGTGTTTGTGTGTGTGTGCGCACACACCAGGGTTATTCGTGTAGGTCTTAAATTTAGTTCAAAATGGTCTTAAAAAGGTCTTAAAAAGTCTTAAATTTGACTTATTCAAACCTGCAGGAACCCTGTGCCTAGGGCATGAGCAGTAATGGGCAGTTAAAGACATTAATAAGTGCTTTATAATGACTAATAAAGAGCCAATATGCTACTAATATGCATTGGAATGAACATACTGTTCCCCTTCCCCTCCATCCAACTCGTGACCTGATGTCAAAAACATGATATAATCCTGCCCGCAACATTATTTCTTTATTCAAATTGTTTTCATTTGTTTCACACTAATTTAAACTATACCCTCATATGCAATTGAAATAAAAAAGACATTTCTGCTAAGAAAAAAAAGGTGAGTTGACTTTTATTTTGAAGTAGACTCAGGAGACGCAATACATTTAGTTAGCACTGCCGCTGTACATCAAAACCATGGTCATTTTTAGCATTTGTTGACAGCGGATCAATTTAAATGAGCATGAGAGTAGTTTTATTCCGTCTGTGGGAGTAATGGATAAGAAGGAACTGTTTGATGAATAGCTGCAGGCAACGGTATGCAGTACACCTCCAACTTCAGTGAGGTAACAAATCCTTATGCCTCATTATCATTGTCAGGTTATGACTGAGATTAAATCTGATACATTGT
Organism: Sparus aurata; assembly: GCF_900880675.1. NCBI lineage: Eukaryota > Metazoa > Chordata > Actinopteri > Spariformes > Sparidae > Sparus > Sparus aurata. The sequence goes on along the minus strand of NC_044203.1, from coordinate 1,589,713 downwards.
CAAATAGTTGCTTTTGCGCTTCACTGTGACAAGAAATCCTCAGCGGCTGTCTTGTCAGTCAGCACTCCTAACTATCTCAAGGTTAAAAGTTAAATGTGACTCCTGTTACTCTGTGCTGTGACATGCTGCTGCATGAAGTTGACCCCTCTAAAAGTATGTAATTGAAGTGTCCATTGTTTAACTTTAGATTTTAAAAAAATGAAGGAAAATGATAGGTAGTGGGCAAGTAATTCAATCCATCTATGCCCGACACTGTTAGACACCGGCTACTAGGTAAAGCCTAGCGCAAGGTTTAAATAAGTTATCTATAAGGAAAAAGGATTTGCTCTGTTAAAAACATTAACATTAACATTTCATTAAATACGAAAACTTATGTTTGATTTATTTATTGATTTATTTATTTATTTTTGTGAAGGAAATTGCAGCGAGGAGTTTGGCAAAGAAAAAAATTACCAATGTATTTCATTTGTTAGTTCAGTGAAACGTTTTAATAAGTTATTTAATAGTCGGTATTAAAGGTTTGCACTAACTGTTAAAAAATATAAAATATAAAGATGTATACAGACTGCTGTTTGCATTTTTGTAATCAAAATAAAAACTCAATTTTCAGATATATTTTGCTGTCTTGTGGTACTGGAACGCTGAATTGGTCCTCCTATGAGATGGTAATACCAGCAGTGGCCCCAAGCTAATTTGAGTTTGAGACCCCTGATTTAAACTGTTATTATTTCACATATAAGAAAGCGTCACTCCACACCAGCTGCTCTCAGTTAGAAACCTGCTAAACAGTGAGAAATCATCTTCTTCAGGAGAATCAAGCAATTAGATTAGATTAGATTAGATTAAACTTTATTGTGGTTGTGCACAGTACATATACAGAGACAAAAAGAAGCAGTAAAGTGCAAGTTTGTTCAAAATAAATGGTGCAGCAGATTATAGACAGATTTACAGTATTTACAGTACATAAATACAGTGTAAGTAGGTCTAGGTACAGTATGTACAGTATAAGATTAAATTATTGGCATAACTAAGTGGAGATACAGTACAGTATATACTACAATTGCTACAGTACTAAGGGGCCGTTCAGACAACTCTCTTTTGCGAAAACGCACATGTATTGCATCGTTTTGGCCGACCATCCACACAGATCCTGAAAATGCAGCGCCTGAATACGCACTTTTTTGAAAACGGGTCTCAGGGTGGAAAAATCCATAAAAGCAGCCCTCCCGTTTTCGTGTGGACAGCGAATCCGCATACTTTCCAAAGCGATGACGCCATCGCCCCACCCCTTGACCTCTTGCCTTCGACATGCTCGTGTTCGTGCCACAAAAGATATTGAGCGGGGTGTGTCTGTCACTGGGGTATGGAGTTCAGAAGGGTGACAGACGCAGGGAAGCTTCCCCTGCTAGTCTGGGTGCGGAGTGACCTGTAGCACCTCCCAGAGGGGAGGAGGATGAACAATCTGTAGTTGGGGTGAATACAGTCCTTGGCAATGCTACGCGCCTTTCTTTTTGGAGAGCCTCGATGGAGGGGAGTGAGGTACCAGTGATGTGTTTGGCAGTTTTCACCACCTTCTGCAGTGCTTTCCGGTCAGACACAGAGCAGTTGCCATACCAAACCAGGACACAGTTGGTAAGGATGCTCTCGATGGTGCAGCGGTAAAAGTTCACCAGAATCTGAGGAGACAGATGGACCTTCTTTAGTTTTCACAGGAAGAAGAGACGCATGTGAGCCTTCTTGATCAGGGTGGAGGTGTTGAGGGTCCAATAGAGGTCCTCGGAGATGTGGACACCCAGAAACTTGAAGCTGGTGACACATTCAATCTCCGTTCTGATGTTGCAGATGGGGGTGTGTGTGCCATCATTTGACTTTCTGCAGTCCACAATGAGCTCTTTGGTCTTCTTGGTGTTGAGAGCCAAGTTGTTATTGGTGCACCACACTGTTACGTGCTGGACTTCCTCCCTGTTGGCCTACTCATCGTTTTTATTGTGTCGTCTGCGAACTTGACAATGGAGTTTAAACCATGTGCAGGTGTGCAGTCATAGATGCAGAGGGAGTAAAGGAGGGGGCTCAGCATGCATCCTTGTGGAACGCCAGTGTTCAGGATGAGGGTTGAGGAGGTTCTGTGATCTAACCTAACAGACTGTGGTCCGTCCAGAATCCAGCTGCAGAGAGAGGTATTGAGTTTGATGATCAGTATTCTCATGTAAGTGTTACCTAGCGCGGTAGAGATGGCATCTTCTGTACAGGACCAGCCTCTCGAAGCACTTTGTGATGGTCTGGTCGAGATCAGCTGGGCAGAAGTCATTAAGGCTCACTGCAGTGGAGTGTTTTGGCACCGGCATGATGGAGGTAGTTTTGAAGCACGTGGGGACAGCTGCTTGGGCTAATGACAGGTTGAATATGTCAGTCCAGAGTCCCTCAGTCAGCTGCACGGCACAGGCCCTGAGGACGCGTCCGGGACACAATCAGGACCCGCAGCCTTCCATGCATTAACCCTGCTCAGTGCCGCAAACACATCGATGGGAGCTTGAGTGTGAGGGGCTGGTAGTCTGCAGGGAGCACAGCCTTGAAGGCCACCTCCTGTCAAAGCGGCCATGGAAGTGGTTGAGCTCATCAGGTAAGGAGGCGTCGCTGGATGGAGTGGAGGTGGTGGTTGGTTTATAGCCTGTGATGGCCTAGATGCCTTGCCACATGCGTCAGGGGTCAAAGTTACTCTTGAAGTGCTCCTCGATCCTTAGCTTGTGGCTGTGCTTGGCCTTTTTGATGCCCTTCTTCAGGTTAGCCTTTGATGAGCTATAGGCCTGAGCATCACCTGATCTGAAGGCTGTGACACGTGCTTTCGTCAGGAGTCGGACCTTTTTGTTCATCCATTGCTTCTGATTGGGGAATGTGGTAATCTGTTTGAGGGTGGTAACACTATCGATGTTGGAGTTTATACAGTCCAAAACGGAGGAGACGATGAAGTCAATGTCTGTGTGGGAGTCGAGGATGGCCTGAGTGGCAAACATATTCCAGTCAGTGTTTTCAAAATGCTGCTGAAGTGCAGAGTCTGCTCCCTCTGGCCTAACTTTGACTGTCCTCAATGTGGGTTTCACACGTCTGATGAGCTGTGAGTACTTAGGCAGTAGGAACAGTAGCCCTTTTTACACAGCGATGCCGCATTAACTCTGCAGCGTTGGTTCGTCAATTCTCCGCTGATGATGATTCACACAGAGCCAAGCATCTCCACCTTAAAGATGAACCGCTGTGTAATTCACACAGAAAGATGGCACTGCAGCTCTTAAAGAGGCGTGACGGTCCACATCATGATGATGACGTCTGTGTGTTTTCAAGGTTGTGTGTCCCCCCTGTCAATTTAAACCCACAGACAGTTTATAATCATATGGATGCTGTTACAGTGAGTTGTGGTTGAGATCCTGACCCACTAAATATCCTGGAAAGTGACAAAGTTATGTTTTTCTTGCTACATTACATAATTACATAAACGTGGTCAGTAAACAGGACCTGTCTGACTCTCTCACTTGCAGAGACAGAGGCTGTTTCCCAGGGGAAGGTTTACTTAAGTCGTGGTCTGGAGGGCTGACAGTCGTGGTGATTTATTTTCATCACAAACACTCGGTGAGTTTAAGTTTTTTGCCAGTGACAGACGCTGTTTTTCAGGCAGGAATGTGAGGAAGAGTTTTTAGGATGGGCGGGAGGGCAGATGCTTTTTCACCCACAGCTGTGGTATTTTTTCCTCATATAAGTTGCCAAAGACAGTTACAGTTACTACATTACTTTTGTTTGGTCATGTAACGTTGCTTTGTGTGACATTTCTCTTTGTTAAGTTAAGTGAAGGACCTGTGCAGTTATCAGACTGTACGATTTAGTGTTGTCACGATACCAAAATTAGGACTTCGGTACGATACCTGCCTAAAATATCTCGATACCGATACTGAAACGATACCACGGCGGAGAACTAGAACATCATCAAAAGTAATGGAATAAAATAGCAGATGACAGAATGTGGAACTTAAAATGAATTATTTCTTTTTATTAATTAAAACACTTCAAAAATCTAAATAAAAATATATATTTTTGTAAAAGCTTCTGAGCTTTATAGCTTCTGTATCTGTATCCAAGAAGACAAGTGTCTTCTTGTTTTGGTCATTTGTCTTGTTTGCTCTCAGAGATTATTAAATAACCTGATTTTCCATTAAAAGCTCAGTGCTTGTAGTAGAAAAAAATTAACAGCACATTAACTACAATTTTATTCAGCATAAAAATAATGAACATAAATGACATTAACTGTAAGTCTGGCAATTCATGAAATAAGATAATAATTTATCCATCCCACAAAGAGGAAATTTGCAATTTGCATTTCATGTTGATAAAGTTCAAACCCTGGATTAGCCTGCAAACTACATTAGTGCACTAAAGTACAACACAAATGACCCAGACCTGGAGGAGGTCTGTGCTCTAATCACACCATTTTCTAATAATATAAATTACTATATATTATAAATTATTGACAAAAATGTACATGCTATGATTATATTACTAGTACTGATTGACTTAAAATAGATAATTTACAAGTGGTGTTGTTGATCAGCATACTTGAGAACACCAGCGCATGTTCTGGTAAAGTTCATGTTACCAGTGTAAAAGTTGTGTTTGCATACAGAGATGTGGTACCACATCGGACTGTTAAACAGTTAGCTTTACCCCTGACTGCCTCCTGCAACTCTGATGGTGGAAAAAAGTTTGCTTGACTTCCACCCGGGGGATATTTATGTTATGTATCGCTAACCTGCAGCTCTTTGAACTCTTTGAACAAGTCCGCATGTCTGTCAGCTGAGAGTGCTCCTGCCGACCGACCTAACAGCAGCCTTTGATACTGTGGACCACAATATTTTAGTGTCCCGCTTGCAGCACCTAGTGGGCATTAGTGGTAGCGCCCTGAATTGGTTCAGATCATATCTTGAGGGAAGATCTATGTGTGTACGCCTTGGTGGCTCTGAGTCCCGCTCTGCACTGCTGTCATATGGGGTTCCACAGGGTTCAATTTTAGGACCCCTGCTCTTCTCACTGTATCTGCTTCCCCTGGGTTCCATCCTGAGAAAACATGGCATCTCTTTTCATTTTTATGCTGACGACAGTCAGATTTGTGTGCCGCTGAAAAAGAAAGATGCCTGTCTGAATCCACTTCTGTTATGTCTTGAAGACATTAAAGCATGGATGTCACTGAACTTATTAAAATTTGATGAAAAGAAGACAGAAGTGATGATGTTTGGTCCGAGCGGCTCTTGTGAACCCCCCCTGCTGACTTGGGCCCTTTGGCACACTATATGAAGCCAACAGTCTCAAACTTGGGTTTTAAGATGGACAGTGATTTTAAATTGGACCGGCAATTTGGTGCAACAGTTAAGTCCAGCTTCTTTCACCTTAGGCAGCTGGCAAAGGTGAAGCCCTTTCTTGCACAAAAGCACTTTGAAACAGTAATCCACGCCTTCATTACATCTGGGCTGGATTACTGTAATGCACTTTACTTTGGAGTCAGCCAGTCCTCCCTCACACGTCTCCAGTTAGTCCAGAACGCTGCTGCTCGCCTCTTAACTGGAGCACGTAAGAGGGAGCACATTACTCCCATTCTGGCCTCCCTCCACTGGCTGCCTGTGCATTTTAGAGTTCATTTTAAGATTCTTTTATTTATTTTTAAATCTTTAAATGGTCTCGCCCCGCCTTACCTCTCTGAGCTGCTCCATCCCTACGCTCCTTCCCGGTGCCTCAGGTCAGCTGACCAGCTGCTCCTGGAGGTACCGAGGTCTAAGCGGAAGCTCAGAGAGGAAAGAGCTTTTTCCATTGCCGGTCCCAAACTATGGAACGTCCTCCCGCTCCCTGTCAGACAAGCCCCTTCACTGTCCATTTTTAAAACGCATCTTAAAACCCATTTTTATTCCTTGGCTTTCAACCCAGCATGAGACTCTGCTCTTGTTTTAGTGTTTAAGTGTCATATTGTTTTTATTGTTTTAACATTTTTATTGTTTTATTGTTTTTATTTATTTTATTTTTTTTGTTTCCTATGTTTTTATGTTTCATGTTCTATTTCTTTTCATGTACAGCACTTTGTTCCAGCTATGGCTGCTTAAAGCGCTTTACAAATAAAGTTGAGTTGAGTTGAGTTGAGTTGTTGAAAAAGCAGACGCACGGAGTGAACTATGGAAATATTTTGCTTACGTTGCCGACAGTAAGAGCAAGCCCACGGACACCACAAAGCCCATCTGTAAATGAGGCTTTTTAATCCGTAATGACCAAAGGAGCCAACACGTCTGTCTCACTCTGTGACTGTCTGTCACTGTGAAACCACGCCCACTCTGTCTGCAGGCAGTGAGGAAGCAAAGAGAAGCTGCACACAGACACGCTGCACCGCTGTCGCACAAAGTTCATAAAGTACTGATACTAATAAAACGTGAAAAAGTATTGTTCTTAACGGCTGGGTACCGCGGTACCTTTCTAGTATCGGTTTACCGTGCAACACTAGTACGATTGACACGCCTCTGCTCTGCGCCGCCGGCTTATCTGAAGCTTTCACACAGAGGAGGATGCGGAGAATTGATGCAGGATCCCTGCATGCAAATGGCAGTGTGAAAGAGGCTAGTGAGTATGGAAGTTAAATCATGTCATTAATCAAGAGCATAGATTTTCAGTTTGAGAGCATGATTTCATTCCTTTTCAGTGACACAGCTCCTTCGCATGCTCAGATTTTTTCTCCTCATGCTCACATTTTGTGCTTGCACTTAAATGTCTTCTGCTTTCTTTCAAAATGTCAGCTTGAATTCAAAAATCACATGCCTGTGTTCACATTTCTCCTTCTTGCACACAAAAATTTCACTTGCATTCAAATGTGCCCTCTGCGCGCTCAGATCTAAGTGCACGCGCTCAGAACACACACCTGCTCACAGGTCAAGTTCTGCTCTCGGATCTCTCCTCTGCTCACGGATTTTTCTTGTGTATCAACACTGTCAACCAATAGAAGGCCGGCTACTGTTGACCAATCAGATTATACCCGCTTCTTTGCGGATGCGTTCGCTGTACTTCAAGGAGTGTCGCATACGGACGGGCACTCTTTCTACCGGGTTTATCTACTTCCGTCCTCCAGGCTGTTAAATGTGGTGGTTCCCTTTATTTATGACGACTTTTGGAATAAAATATCAGTTAATCAATACACGAGTGCCCGTGCTTTTCATTACAATAGCTACATCAACATAAAGTAGAACAATAGCGACTCTACGTTCGCCATATTAGCCAATAGCCAGCTACCCAGGCAGCGGGAAATGTTATATAGTATAAATAGTGAGAAGTGAGCATGATTGTGACGATAGTACAGCGGTTAAGAGCATCAATTTATGATGCTTTTTGCATCATGGGATGCTGGTTCGCATCCCGGCCCGGCGTACAGAGTTGGGTGTAAATGTACCGTATATTACCAAATAATAGCAGCGTGTCAATTAACCGCAGGGTCCCCTTTAAACGCCGATGCAGGTGTATATTTTGATAAATAACCGCTGGTTCCAAATAAATGCTGGGTCTAATTCATTTATTCTTTTTTAATCAAGGAAGAAGACGTGAACACTGACACTGCACGTTTTTCTTCTTCGCCTTTTTCACGCGTTGTGCTGCTTTCTGTCAGTCAGTATCACACTGATGATCGCCATGGCTCCGGTGCAGCAACAAAATAAAAAGTATGACTTGAAATTCAAACTTTCCGTCGTAAAATATGCAGAGGAAAACTTGGGAAAACCTTGAGTGACAGACAGCAGAGATGATGAGTTTGCAGCGAGTGCTAGTTGGATTAATCATTTCCTCCGCCGCAACTTGCAGGAGGATGCCAGAGAATTCACAGAGAAGCTGGTGAAGTTTGTGACATTTTAGTTCCGGATTTTGAGAGGAAGGAATTAAACACCTGTCCCAAATAAACGCCTGGTCTGTTAAGTGACTGAAACAAATAAATGCCGCGGCTATTATTTGGTATTTTACGGTATGAAAGCTCGCTCGGCCGGGGAGAGAGACATGGATCACAGTGCTCAGCTGCAGACACATCAGAGAGGTGACGAGACGCGACTCATCATGACTGACAGGCATCAAGGCCACTCAGCGTTACCTTACTGACCCGCCCCCAGATATTTCATTCACAAAAACAGGGCCTGTGGCAATTCTGGACAGCTGTTTTTTTTTTCTTCTTTTTTTCTTCTTCTTCCTTCATGGGCCCCCTGACAATGTTGGGTAAACATACGTGATTAAAAAGGTGTAATGAAAAATACGCTATGATGATAGCGTATCAGACCGGATCGGATTTTGCGTTCTGCGCAGGCGCGAGATTTCTTTCTCTGGGCCGTGAGCCGGAAGTAGAAGGACGGCGACCACGGCGTCTTTCCTCCGAAATCACCGCAAGACAGAGCGCCATTGTGCATCTAGTTTGTGTAATTATCATGTACACCATATACGAAATGTACAAAGATGTAGCTTCGTCTTGCTCTTCGTACACCATCTTTCTCGAATGTCGAGGCAGTTTGTTGTTGCTGGTGAAGAGGTCAGCTAAAGGTGTTTCTGTCACCACTAGTTGAAATGGGTACAGCGCCACCTACCGTACCGGGGTATGACATGCTTCGGCCAATAATCCGATTTTCTCACCAGCATTTATACTCAGACAATTGCAGTTGTCTGATTGAGTAGCAGAGTCCAACTATGGCTGTAATCTGACTAAGCTGTGCATGTAAGCTTACTGCAAGTGTCTCATTCACGTGATATTTAAGAAATCAGCATATTGTGGAAAACTGACCAGAATTTGGTTACTTAAACACATAAACACATTGATCGTAAACAAACCTGGGCTGTTAACTGATGCAAGCCAGTACAGATAGTGTTCATATTTATATCAGAGAAAAACACCAAAAACATAGCATTCAGCTTCTTAAGTGACTGATGTTGACAATTGGGTATACATTTTTAAGCTCTTCAAAAGAACAGCTAATTAGGTATTGCATTCACTGCAACTTAGTTTTTGATTTAGGTAGTTTTTGATGGATTTTTGTCTCCAGAATTGCTCAGAGAGGTGCAAATATGACATGTCCTGGAAACTTCTGATCTCGATAGCAAGCCTTTCCAATATGCAGATCATTTTATGTATTGTAATATAACATTCTAAACATACATACTGCATATTTAAAGCTGCAAACCTTTACATAGTGTCTTGTAGTTGGTACAGCAGTCTCCTCTGGTCAGACAGTCATCAGAGCAGTGGCAGGCATGTTGTTCATTTCGAGGCTCCCCACACCGATCTTTACTGCACTCATAACCTCCCTCTGCAAACGTTAACACATGACAGACGTCAGCAAAAAAACATAAAAACGTGACAGGGAATTAACGTGCACACTTTAAAACCTTGATATTTTTACACCTAATTTGGTAAATCAGTGCTGGAACCAAATTCAATGTTAAATGAAGTTTGATATATCAATGTAACAGTGGCCTGGCTGCATACAGTGCTGCTGAGCACTCAAGGGACAAACAGAAAAAAAAAGTTACATATTCTGGCCAAATTCCCATGAAGAGAACACCAGATGACAGCTGTAGCTTCAAGTAGGATTTGCCACTGTGAGGGTAAAGACCAGAGCACAAACAAGTATTTCATCAGTTACAGGTGAGGCAGTGGTAAGCCAGAGACCACCAGGCTGAAGGAGATAACATCAGATCAGACCACCAATACTGGAGGGGGAAATGTTGACATACCAACAGACGGAACAAGGAACAGGGAGGATGAGCAACACACAAGTACGGCTCAGAGTAAGGATTGTGTTCAGACCCAGATCAAGTCCATGCATAGTCCACAGCGCATTTCCAGCTCATATTAATAAACTGTACAGCCTGACAATCAGTTTAAAACAGTCTTCATTAAAAGGCTCAGCCAAAGTATTTTTTCAATAGAGAACTAAATTATCATCATTAAGCCTCATTAGTCATTTTCTGGGGAAATCAGGGCAGGAATACAACTTTAGATCTAAAATAATCAGGGTCTGTCTGAATGTTCATTAGACAAAAGGTAAAAGTTCATTATTAAAGGTGCTATTTTTAAGAAAAGCACATCTACGAGCACATTTACGAGCGCAATTCCTAACGCGTCACATACTGACACATTGGGATCGTAAGTCGGTCGGTCGCTATGCATCAGGTTTTTGATGACTTGGAAAACCAAAGTGTCAGTATATGACAAGTTGTAAATGAGACTCAAACTTCAATTTTCTTACAAACAGCAAGTAGCAATTATTAATTAAACACTGTATAAAAACCTATCAAAGTCCTGTGTTAAAAATTACAACTACACTTCCAGTGATGCAAGGACCTGAGTAGCCACGTTTTGTCGGAGCTCTGGCACACTTATCCTGCAATATTGGCATTTTTTATTCTTGGTGGCGTTCAATCTCACGAAAAAACGGAGTGACTACTCTGGGTGATGTCCCTGGAACGAATTTTGAGGAAACCTGTAGGTAAAATGTCTACTAAACAACTTTCGAAGAAGAAAGATACATCTGTGGCCTCATCCCAAGACGACGATGCTATGCTAGCGGCTAACACTAGCATGGCACCTGATCCGGGTCTGACCAAAGCTCTGGAGGTGAGCTAACCGTCCTCCTGCTGCTCACACTGGGTGAACCTCAGTAAAGTCGTGGCTGGACCCGAGTGAATATCCGCCGAATATCCAACCTGAAACTAACTTCACCCTGGTTTGATGAGTCGCCTGTCACAGCCTTTGAATAGGATGACAAGGATTTCAGTCACTCCACTTAAACGGTGACTAGTAGAAATTATACAAATAGCAGTAATGACAATATTAATCAATTTCAAGATAACTCAGGGTGCAGTGCTTTCACTGTGTGCAACTTAAATTCGCCATTCACCCGTGATATTAAACCTACAAAAATCATGTCTATTTTTTTGTTGCGGCAGCGGCGCTGAAAATCCCGCAGCAGAAAGCATATAGGAGAAACACTGACACATCAGATAACCTTCAGCAACGATTGCAGGCAAGGAGTACTTGCGGAGTGACATGAAGACATGAATCAGAGGCACGAAACAGCGGTGGCTAGTCATTATGCTTACCAATACCCAACCCATGCCTTGCAAAAAACGGCTTTGCATGATTTACGAGAGCCTCATTTTCAGGTCAGAAAAGCCGGATCATCATACTGTAATATATATACTTATTATGTCATAGGCTACTTAGGGAATTTAATTTTTTTTCTCTGGTTATAATGCTCTCACACAGCCATCATGAACTCCCCTGCATGGGCTTGGAATGAAGATTCATCTAATATTGGAAAGAAATTTGTTTCAAGGGAGGAGTTATCTAAGTCAGAGTCCTGCACGGGTGAAAAATAATGTACTGTGTGGATCGGGTCGGATGCCTGGAGAGGCGGGTCGGGTTTTACGATTGCCATTTTCAAGGCGTCACTTATCATCAGTCATTATTAGCGACACAAATGATAAGCATTTATATTTAATATGAGCTCATTCACGCGTGCTTGCGCCCTCCCAGAACTCCCATTCCCCACGCTGTCTTACTTTCACTTTAAAAATTTGCATCCATCCAATTTTCCTTTGGGCGTTGGTATCAATTTATAGCGGGTCGGCTCGGGTACGGAATGTAATTTGTGCTACTGTCGGAAAACGGGTCAGATGCGGTTTTAAGTATGGCGGGTTCGGGCGGGTTTGCAAAATAAGACCCGTGCAGGACTCTGCTCTAAGTGACCATTTTAATCCTCTAGCTAATTATCAAGCTAAATTTCCAACATGCTAGTTAACGTCAAAGACTGCGGTGGAAGGCGACGGTAAAATATTTCCTTTCTCTAACACTGGATTTATTTATGCCTGAATTTTTAAGGTGTGGTGGCTTTTATTTTACCGTGGCGGTGCGCCACAGTCAATTACATGTAGAGGAAACCCTGGGTATAACTTTGACTGTCAGACCTCACAGATGGAACGTTTACTCCTTGGTAGAGGCAAGAAAGCAGTTCTCGATCGAGGATATGCTGAGCTCAACTCTGTTAGCAACATGAACTTAGAGTATCTTCGATGCAAATGGAATGCTGATTAAAATCTTACAATAGATGAATCAACATGGTTGGAAATATGGTGGTTAGCTAGAAAGATCTCCATATGTAACAGAACCAGAGAGCCAATTTAGAATATTACATCGCTTGCAGATTACACCACAGCTCAGACACAGGATGAGCTCAAGTTTGTCTGAAAAGTGTTCTAAATGTCAAGTAGAGGTTGGAAGCTATAGGCACTGTATGTGGACATGTATCCATGTCGAGGAGTACTGGGGTAAAATTGTGAGCAAACTTAATTTGATTTTTCATGTCCAGCTGCTGATGCTGATCCTCAGGTTCTGCTTCTCGGCCTGCCTAGTCGTCATATTAAAGGATCTCATCAAAGAAGGCTGCTCAGTATTCTCACATTTGCTGCTCAGAAAAATATATTGCTTAGATGGATTGATAATATTCCACCTACAATTAGGGGTTGGCACAAAGTGATATTTTAATTACTACCAAACAACCAACCAACTACCTAACATAGATTCAAATGTAAGATGGATGATTTTTGTAGGATTTGGACCCCTTTCTTTAAATATGCAGGTAAAAGACTCACAACCAATGTATTAAAAGGGATGATAGATGGGAATGAGGAAAACTGGCTAACTGATGTTTTTGGGTCATAAGGCTGGACTTACTTATAATTTATTTTTTCATTCACATTTACTTTATTCTTTTTTAAAAACATAGCATTTTCTCTCAAATTGATAGTTATTTTCTTTTCTTTATTACTCTTTTTTCTTTTCAGATTTGTATTTGCTGCATCGCTGTCAATTGTAAGAGGACTGAGCGTTTCCTTATGTCTATGTGTGAATGTCTATATTTGTGAATGTACATACACTTGGTTCCCATATTTTCACTGCTTATTAATATAGGGAGACGATTTTCTATAAGTGTATGGTACTGTGTAAGTCTCTGAGAAATTTTAGCTGAATGTACTAGAATAGAATAGGTGTACAATGTATGTATGTATGTAAGTATTAGAAGTAAAAATATTCAATATGAAAAATGCCAAAAATATTGTTGATGTACATTTCTGCAATATGTTGAAACTTTACATTTCTTTACATTACAACTTTAGGTTTCTTTAGGTTAAATTTTCAATTGTATCATGTCACAATGCTGTGCTTATGGGCTGGTCAGGTTTAGGCACAAAAACTAATTGGTTAGGGCCTAAAGTACCTGTTTTTGTCACCAAGCTGGAGATGCTCTGACTTCCCGCCAAATATATCCAGTTGTTATCACTACAAATGCAATGCGACACTCAAATGGTGAAACTCGTGGTCTGTTGTTAATAAATATTCAGCGGATTTGTAACCTGTCTGTAATTTCAGTAACTTTATGTTATTGTATAAGTATTATTTGTATTATTGGTGTTTGTATTATTTGTATGATTTGAGCGTAATGCCCTTTAAGGGTTAAGACGACATCACATGATGACAGTTTTTTGACAGGTCAGGAGATTTACGATAGTGCCCCATTGCGGGCTCAGATGGTGAAAGCTGCAACATGTGTGTGTCGCCTGTCTGCTCATTTGATCAAGTTATTTCATGTTTCCCTGCTGGGTGAGCATTATTGTTAAATGTGCCATGTTGTCAGTATTGTAAGAATTGTTGTATGTATCACGGTTAAGTTTAAATGACTGAGTTAATGGTATTAATCCAAATAGCTAATTACGCTAATCGCCAACTAGCCACTTTGCTAAGCAGAGTTATTTAGCTGTGCTTAAGATGTGTTGTTATGAATTCAGTCACCTCATAGCAGAGTGTTATCCTGTATGATGTAGTCTAATTAATCCTTTATTGGATAATGTGTTTTATTGTTTCCTCTTGTCATGTACTGTATATTATGTTAAATACTGTACTGTGTAAATTTGTCAGGAGATTTACGATAGTGCACCAAGAGAGCAATCACTGTTTTGATTTTTTTAATTTTTGGATTGAAGACCGGTTCGGGTTTTATTTTCATTTCATGGACAATTCATAAGTGCACTTAAGCAGAACAACAAGTCCACTGTCAAAAGAAAATATATTTCGTGTTAATTGTGTGTTATATTTAAAACCAAAGGGTATAACTTTGACTGTACTTGTACAGAGAACCTGTTACTGTGTATTGCTTAATAATATTAATAATAATAATTCATTTAATTTATATAGAGCTTTTCAAGGACCCAAAGTCGCTTACAGAGATAGGTACACAGATAGCAAACAAAGATAATACACAAATAGCAAACAAAGATAACAAAAGACAAAGCACGACAGTGAAACAAAAGCAATGGTGGGACGTGGAGTAGATAACGCTGGTACAGACAAACAGACAGAAACAGGTACAACAATAGTGCTTAACGGAAGTGTGTTTTTTTTATGTTTAGACTTCCAGTATTATTTCAAGGATTGGTTGAGGTGCATTTCAGTGCAGCAAATTGTAAATAAATCTGGATTGATGGCAAACTGCTATCAGGACTCTGACTGAATTCTGCTTATTGGTTACAGTTTCACACTTACAGATGCTGAAACACTGTCTCAAACTGTGGTCACCAGCTGCTTACCTAGTTGCCTGTAACTCCACCATCATCCCCTTACACTTTCAGATATGACAGTTAGGTCATAAACATTTAATATGATTGTGACATGATATACTTTGTTAAAATGTCAAAATGGTAAGTAACCTGCAAACTTGAAAAATGTGAAAGATTCAGTGGTTTGCATAAATGTGCCAACGTGAAGATGGGCCTGAAATTTAGCATTTCACTATAACATCCCTGGATTATTGTTCCTGAACAGAATGTGCACACTGGATTTTACAGTGACAGTGCTCAAGGTGCGGTGCAAATATATAATATATAGGATAATATGTATAATGTTGTGTAGTGTGACTTTTCATAGTCTCACCGTATGTTTTATATTAAGTAAATCTTTGAAAATTAAAACTGTCAGACAAAAGTACCTCAGACTTGACCTAGAGCATTAAAAGCAACCGTACACAAACACAAAGAGGAGGAATCTGAAGAATCTGGCAAATCTAATGTTATTATTTAAACCACAGCAAATTGTCCATTACTGTTTTTCTGTACTGAAGGGGCATCTATAAACTGTGAGTGACTTCCGATTTTGATACTTTTCTTTTTAATTATTACCTAACTTCTCCATAATAAAAGAACACATGATAAAACCTGACATGCACAGTGCTGTTTGGTGAGTCTAAATCTAGTTGGATCAGATACATCTTTCTAAAGAAATAAAAGTACTAAGACAGAGGGGATTAAAGGCTGCATAGTAAGAACAAAATAATTTGCAGAGAAAAAGGGAGGATCATTCAGTACCTGTCCTCAGGCAGAGCTGATTAAAGTCCGAGCAGCAGCCGTTGTACGTCTTACACAGGTTGTCACAGCGGCAGTTTGGTGGCCCCGGCTCGACCAGCTCAAAACATCTGTTCCTACACGAGCCAGAGGTCGGCACGTAGTGAGACGCAGAGCGAGCTGAGGACCGAAGACACAGAGTTTACACCAGTTTTAATGTATCATGTGAAATGAGATCTGATATAACCAGTTAACACCACATATAAGGGCCAGTGCTGACAGGTTGAAGACAATTAAATGATGTGTGTAATACTTAAGTACCACGTAGGATATCCATTTAAAAGTTGCAAATCATTTGACAGGTCATAGTTTAAGGTTCGTTTTTCTATAATACTGAAATGATTTGAAGTTGATTCTTGGTTTCTCTCCTGATGTGTTAAAATGCCATCTTGTCTTATTAACGTATTTAAACAATGACATGTGTTTGACATTCTATTTGTATCTTTAAAAAATAAAAGTTTGTGCAAAACTTTGCAGATTAATCCTGCACTGGATGCGAGCAGATGATGATTCCCCTGCTTGGTGTCTGATGGAGACGTCATCTTGTGCTCCAGTATCTCTCTCTGCACTCATTGCTTCCGTCCCTGTTTCTGTTAGGCTTAAAACTGGCAGCAATATACTTGTAAACTCTACTCTGCGTATATGGCGCCAGCTATGTAAAAGTATTGGAGCTCAGATACCACCACTATGCATGCCAATTTGTAAAAACCCTATATTTCCTCCTTCATTGCAAGATAAAGCCTTTCAGAATAGTTTTGGTTTCAGAATAGCATACGTACAGTGAGGAATTTATTTGTTGAAGGTGTCTTTGCTTCCTTTCAGCATTTGGCTTAGAGATTTCATCTACCAAATACTCATCTCTTTAGATACCTTCAAGTAAGAGCCTTTTACAGAAAGAGGTGTCAAGATTTCCCTCACACTACAGCAGATACACCGATTGATATAATCCTTAAGGCTCCCACGGCATTGAAGGGGTTAATATCTACTCTCTATAATACAATTCTCTCTCTTTGCTCTCCATCTGACCAAACACTTGTAACTACTTGGTCCCAGGATCTGAATGTGGATTTGTCAGGCTTATGGGAATCTATCCTTTTGCGTGTCCATTCATCTTCTGTATGTGCCAGACATGGGGTTATTCAATGCAAGCTTCTACATCACATATATTGGACCAAGTCCAGACTGTCCCGTATCTATAGCAACATCGACCCACTGTGTGATAAATGTCGACAACATCATGGCACTCTTATTCATATGTTTTGGACATGTCCATCCTTAAATACAGGGGCATCGCTAGGAGTGCAAAACATCCGGGGCTTTAGCCCTGCGCAGTGTTGCCTCAGTTACTTTGAAAAAGTAATCTGATTACTGATTACTGATTACTCCTTAGAACTCATTCGAAGCTTGATAGTACTTTGTCGCCAGCACAGAGTGAACAACAAACCTTAATATTCTCATCTTTAGCTGAGAGGAACTCAAAATAATGAGTATATTTCCAGCTAGAAAAGGCGCATCTCTCTCCTACCTCCATTGTTGTTGTGTTTATGTCGCTGCGTGGTGTTACACGTGAGTTGTGCTCATGCTGAAAATGTGACTTGTCGCAAACGATCACTCTCCGCGACAAGAAGAAAGAAAAAATATACATTATTACTAAGGAAAATGACAAAAACAATGATAAGTAACTTTAATCTGATTACTCAATCTGTAAATATTGACGTGTTAGATTACTCGTTACTGAAAAAAGTGGTCAGATACCGGCATCACTGCCTGCAGATAGTCTTTTTTAACAGGGCCCGGGGAAATTTTGAAAATTTTGAAAATTGGGCTTTTTAAAGATGCAATTTCGACATAGTTTGAGAAGGAAAGGAAGGCCAATCGCTGGGGTCCTCATCGTCATGTTTTAATCACAAATAAAGCTAATTTTCACTAGGCCTATGTTTACATTAAAGATATTATAGCCTATTATAAACTAGACCTGTGTGCATAGGCTATAAGAGCAGGTAAAACACATTATCCCTATTGTAATTTCTTGACTTTATTGTCTATCTGCATCAGGCCTACAGGAGGCTTTGTAGGGTATTAAGAGAAAAACATCGTCATTTAACATCGTCAATAAACCCACAAACGTAATACAAATCTGCAGCATTTAATGTAATAAACCCACAAATGTAATACATTTTCCACAAGAGCCGCTGCCTACTACAAATGTAACAAACGATTTCCCACACATGTAATAACTGTTACGTTTGCAGGGATTTCTTTGTGGGGACGTGAAAATCTTTATTGTAATAACTTCCCACAAATGTAATAATACAATGAATAATGGTCATCGTGGTTGTTGTTTGTTTTTTTGCCCATACACCTAATACTATACTGACCGTGGGTGCAAAATCCAGCTGCTGACTCTCCGCTGTCACACAACGGATCCTCCATGACCAAAGTGTCAGCTGGACTTCAGAAGAGCCGGAATACAACACTACTAGAACTGCCGTAAGCGGTCATTTGGACTGCTAGATTTAAACTCTAGAATCTGCCATGTAAATACCCAACTGAGTGATGAATGCATTCATTGTCATGATATTTAAAAAGAAAAAGAAAACGAAATAACGAATTAAAACCAAAGTGTACATTTTAATAAGTTTAATTATAATTAAACTTATTAAAATGTACACTATGAAACATTTTATTTTAACACTTAATAATATATAATAAAATAATAATGATAATGATAACAATAATAATAATAATAATAATAAATTCATCATTATTATTATTATTATTATTATTTTATATGCTTTTATTACAGCTTTTTCGATTATTATTAATAATAATCGAAAAAGCTGTAAACGAACTGATCTAAAACAAAGACAAACAAAGAGTCGTTACGATCGCTGGTCACAGTCTCCGCAGATTACCTCCGCTCTCCTCACAGTAACCAAACACGGGCTTGTGGCATTTCAAGTGTCCGACGTTTGCAGCTCTTTTGGACCGGCACTGCCTTGGTGTCTGTGTCAGCGAAGATGTCCAGTGGCGGTCTTCTATAACATCCTCGACCTGGCTGGGATCAATGCCCGCATCTCATTCAAAGAGCACCAGCAGCAGAAGAGCCTGGAGGAAAGTCCTGCAGCAGCTGGCAGAGGAGCTGAGGGCAGAATACATGGAGGGGAACGCGGCCACGGCAGTCGGCACAAGCTGGGCAGCAGCTGAAGCAACCACAGCAGCAGCAGCAGACACGGAGACGGAGGCAGTGCTGGTCCGAAAGAGCTGCAAACAGAACCAAACGTCGGACACTTGAAATGCCACAAGCCAGTGTGTGGTAACTGTGAGGAGAGCGGAGGTAATCTGCAGACTGTGACCAGTGATCACAACGGCTTTTTTTTTGTTTTAGATCAGCTCGTTTTCAGCTTTTTCGATTATTATCATTATTATTATTATTTTATTATATATTATTAAGTGTTAAAATAAAATGTTTCATAATCAAGTAAGTTATTTTTAATAGTTAATTTTCTTGTTCTGATTTTTCTCTATCAAAATCGTGTGTAAATATGCAATAATACGGTCTACTATGTGCGATGATATGAATATTGATAAATGTATAATTAAACTTATCAAAATGTACACTTTGGTGTTATTTCGTTTTTTTTTTTTTAAATATCATGAGACAATGAATGCATTCATCACTCAGTTGGGTATTTACATGAGAGAATATAGGATTTAAATTCAGCAGTCCAAATGACCGCATACGGCCGTTCTATGTTGAATTCCAGCTCCTCTGAAGTCCAACTGACACTTTGGTCCAATCAGAAATATATAATTTGACCGGATCTAACTCTAGGGTTGTGGAAAGCGCATTGTTATGCCCTAACCAAGATATCGATCATTAAGATTAATTGGATCAGATCTGACTGAACCCGTCACAGTGGTAAACTGATTCAGTTCACCCGCCAGCACACAAACTCACCCGCATTTGGCGGTGGCGGGTTTCATTTCTATCCCTGTTATAAACGCTGCAGTATTACTGAACAGTAGGCTAATAGACGGCTCTGGTCATATCAGTGACGCATAGAGGGGGAAAGAATAACACTGATGTTGAATGTGCAACAATTATTCGGACTCTGGTGAGAATGTTGCATTTGAGGCTGTTGGCCGTTCGATATGCACCCACATAAAAACCTTTCACTATTAGACAACTATATTTGATTTTTTTTTTTTTTTTTTTTTTCAAAGCATGAGATCCGGGGCTATTCTCAAAACATCCGGGGCTATAGCCCTATAGCTATAGCCCTGGATGCCCAGGTCTAACGACGCGCCTGCTTACATATACAGTGGGTTTCTATATTCTCCGCTCTCTCTGATGTATTTAAAAAAACTCTGGAACCGTTTCCACTAAGGGTGTCACGATTTCGAAATTAAATCACAATCTTGAACTTCAAATTAAAAAATAGTATCGTCAACGCTGCCACGCTCCCATGTCACATCTGGTCGGCTTGCCGAGCGACAAAAAACACACACCTGTGTTGAAGTGCTGCGAGTCAACCTCCTCTAACTTAGCTACTAGCTAAGCCAGTAGTTATTAGCTACAGCCAGCCAAACGATAGCATGGTGTTACACCATTCCTGTTCGGCTCCCGGACCCTGGTCGGGAAGCACAGGGGAGATGATTTCCTCCAGGGCCGAAGTTTGTGTTTACTGTCGGTGATCCCCTTTCATGTGTTAAGCTGGTCGGGAAATAATACCAGGGAGCTTTGCTGTATCTGGAGGAGCCATCACCTTTAGTCACAGCCAAACTGCAGACTGTATTGTACACTTTATTGCTGTCGCTACTACTGCTACTGCTTTTGCTTCTCTTTCCTCTCCTGCTCATTCACTGTCCCTCATGTAAGCACGCTCCCTCACTCTCGCTTGCCCACTCACACCTTACGCACACACACTTCATGCACCGCCTTATTCCTGAAATGGGCTACGCCACTCTTACAACAATGGTAACTGCAGATGCAGGAGACCAACAGACCGTCGCCCATGTGGAAGTATTTTGGATTTCTAATGAGTTATGTTGATAACATTCGCGTTGTCGACAAAAAAGCCACAGTTTGCAAGCTCTGCAGAAACTAGATGTCAGGTTATTTTCTTTAAGTTTCAAACTGACTGAAGATATAAGTTATTGTTACATTATGTTGTTAATAAATGTTTTAAATTTGACAATGTAGTGTGGTACAGATATTAAATTGGATAAAAGTCTAGTCTAAAAATGGCATAGCAACCTGTCCTTTAAAAAAAAATGTATAATGTATGTATATTGGATGTATAATGTGTGTATGTGTGAGGGTTTGCCTGAGATGAGCAAACATGAATCGCAGAGATGGCATGCCAGCAAACTAGCAGGGAAACATGACATAACCAGATCAAATGAGCAGACAGGCGACACACACATGTTGCAGCTTTCACCATCTGAGCCTGTGATGCTCTCTAGGTGCACTATGTAAAAATTGAGAATCGAATCGAACCTATCCTTAGAATCGAAAATGTAATTGAATCGAGGATTTGGAGAATCGTGACACCCCTAGTGTCCACTCATGGCCCTATTCGGTATTATCAAAACCCCAATCTGATTTTCTCGCTTTTCTCTGTTTGATTGCTAGACGTCTGATTTTGAGACACTGTAAATCACAACACCCACCATCACATTCATTTTGGATCGGGGACATATTAGCGTTTTCAAAACTTGAAAAGATTCAACACTTAAAGAGAGGTTCTGTATCTAAATTTAATGAATTATGGCAGCCGTGACTGTGAACTTCCTCATGTAACTGTTTTGGTATGTGCTTTGATGTATATATGTGAGACCCCCCCCCCTTTTTATTTATCTATTTATCTATTTTTATTATCTATTTCTAATTGTATTTATTTTATTCATTTATTTATCTATTCTACTTTGTCTCCTCTGTTTGTATATATGTGCTGTTGTCATCCCCTCATGGCCCTTATCTTATATCTTCTATTATGCATCTGTAAAGGAAAAAACTTTCAATAAAGATACCATGAACAAAATTTTTTTTGTAGATTTATGATTGTTCAGTCTATTCATATGAACCCGTCCCTAACCCTTCTTTTAACCATGATAACTCCATATAAAAATCATTTATGATTATAATGGTTGTACCATAAATCAAAATATTTTTGAGATTGCAATTTTGCAAACTACCATATCCAAATCTCAGAAGCAGCAATTTTTTCATGAAGTTAAAATCATTCTTTACATTATAAATAAGTACTGTAGTTCTGCAGAGATGACAGGCCTACTGTACAAATCTTCTGCTCTAGATATAAGAAAACATGTTTGTTTGGTATGGACCCCAAAAATAATACATCATCATGATTTTATTAGTCTTGCATGAAAATCATATCATCTGTCGTAAAAATCGCTATATGATTATATAATTATATGTATTTTTACCATATTTTGCAGCCCTAATGATTATAATGTCACAAGCTATACAGTATACTATTGCTGTATGCACAAATCCCTAAGTTCCCTCCTGTGGATATTTGCCTGAGGGCCTGTAGTTGATCCAAATGCTGTTGATAATATCAAATGGATCTGTGAATCCAGTCTCTTTATCCTGTTCATACAGTAAAACTTGCTTGTGATGTTACAATAAAAATTGTAATCTGCAAAAATGTTGGGGTTTTTTTGCAAATTAACATTCGCTCAAATTCATACACACTTTACATTATTCTCATGTATTCTTTATGTAAATAAACAGTAACAGACTCCCTGGCCTGCTGCTATGACAAGCTTCAACACAGTGGTGCAAATCTCCACCTTGTTATGCTGACAGGGTTTGAGAATCTGCTGCAAAAAATGAGCTCCAGTCCTCTCTTAATATTGACTCAAGGCAGAGCAACACAAACACACTCTCTCTCCTCGCAGGGTCACAGTAATCCGTTGTAACCACCCCACTCCCACCACACGCTGCTGCTCGCTCATTTCATACGCACTGGAAGCACTTCATATAGAAAATAACCCAGCAAATAAACTGAGTGGGACAAATTCTTCCGGAGCTGCAGTTGTGGAAAGTTGTTCTCATGTCACTACAAGCCGGTTCTGTTTTGAGGAGGGACCTTGGAGACAGCCAGAGGTAGACATGTGTCACTCTGGTTGACGTTGGGGTGACTGATTGCACTTGAAGCTTACATAGGATTCAAGATTTACTCAGCTCTGAAAAAACTCTAAAGTAGTTATTTTGCATGTGTCTAGGACCTGGAGCAAAGCTTTAGCCATGTCCGGCCCACACAATTCATGAATGCAGTTCCTAAACACACTTCACATGGTCTGCAGGCAGACACTTTGGCAACTGAATTAAACTGTGTGAATTTTCCTCAGGTTTGCATTACTGAACACTAAGGGCGTCACGATTTTGATTCTAAATCGAAATCAACCGAAATTAAGTCAAAATCTCGAACTTGGAATTAAAAAATGGGATCGTCGATGCTGCCACATCCCCATGTCACGTCTGGTCGGCTTGCCAAGCGGAAAAAAACACACACGGTAAGTGTTGAAGTGCTGCGAGTCAACCTCCTCTAACTTAGCTACTAGCTAAGCCAGCAGCTATTAGCTACAGCCAGCCAAACGATAGCATGGTGTTACACCATTCCTGTTCGGCTCCCGGACCGTGGTCGGGAAGCACAGGGGAGATGATTTCCCCTGATTTCCCCTTTCGACAGAACTTGAACCCCCTCCTCTTTCACTGAAGTCGCAGGTGTGGAAGTATTTTGGATTTCCAGTGAGTTATGTTGACAAAAAAGCCACAGTTTGCAAGCTCTGCAGGAACTAGATGGCAGGTTATTCTGTTGAAGTTTCTAATTGACTGAAGATATAAGTTATTGTTACATTATGTTGTTAATAAATGTTTTAAATTTGCCAATGTAGTGTGGTGCATTGCAACAAAGGTCGGATATTATATATTGCATAAAAGTCTAGTCTAAAAATGGCATAGCAGCCTGTGCTTTAAAAAAAATACATGTAAAAATCGAGAATCGAATCGAACCGTGACCTGAGAATCGAAAATTGAATCGAATCGAGGATTTGGAGAATCGTGACACCCCTACTAAACACATGTGTCGTTAACGTGAGATGAACATAGTTCTGAGAAGCTGGATGCCCTTTTTATTGTTCTCATGCATTTTACAGCAGAAAACCACACAATGTTTGGAGTGTGGTGATGTAGCGCTGCAACTTACAATTATTTTCTTGACTGATTCAGTGTCAATCATTTAAATGTTTCTTCCATTAGTTTTTTAACATTGTCCAAAATATCCACCAACATTTTTCAGAGGTCAATGCAACAACCTTTTCGCATGATATGATTTATCGCGTCAGCACCACTGTTGGGGGTTACTAATCTTGATGTATTGGGAAGCTGAGAGAATTCTCTACAGCCAAGAATAGCACAAAGTTTTCAAATACTCATAATTTATCAGACTTTGATCCTTGATCCTTGTCTGCCGGCCGGTCCCTGTGGCCAAGGCTGTTCATTTGTTTCAAAAGGCTGAGGCTGTTTAAGTGTTCTTCATCATCATCATCACATCACATAATATATGCCGCTGACTTTAATCAATAGGCCAAATCTGCACTATGGAGGATAGCCTTCTTTAGGCTCCACAATATTGCCCCCAATGAACGAGTGACGAACTGCAAGTACATTTTGGGTGGTCTCTAGGCAGATATGGAATAATAGTCAGCTGCAAATATGGTTTGACCCTGAAAAAATTCCAACAAAAGGTTTCTCAGAAGTTTACAGAAGTATCAGATGTACTTAAAAACATACTAAAAGTTTACCAAAGTTTGACTCCAAGAAAGGCTCCGTTTTCAAAACGACGGCCATCAGGTCCTTAAAATGAGCATTACTCCTTTGTATTCCTCCTAGACCAGGAACACTGGTGCCTGATACATGTTTTGGCCATGTAATATTCTAATTAGCATATTTGCCTGATAGTTAAGTGATTATAAGTACAATTATATATTAAAGCAATTGGTTACAAGCATATTTATGTGAAAAATAAGTTCGGGAATAGATTCTTTCTTTATTCCAGTTAATTTTATGTCAAAAGTTACAAACTGCTTTTACCATGCAAGGATTCTTTCAGATCATTCTGCATTGAGTTTTGAAATAGAATTTGTAAAACTATTGTCAAATCCCGAACCCTGGAGATTTAACATTATGTTACTCTCAAAAGAGGATTTTACAACTTATATGAAGGCTCATTTATAAACTTTTTCTGAGGTGCACCAAAACAGTGCAACATTCCCATTAATAATATGGGACACACTGAAGGCTTCTGTTAGAGGATGTGTAATTGCCTTTTCCTCATCTTTAAAAAAGAAAACAACAAATGAGTTGAAATGCATTGAACAAGATATAGTTAATTTGGAGAGGCAACACTATTTAACCAAGGACCCTAATTTACTAATGCAGACAGATTATCTTAAATTGAAATATAACTCCATTAATACCTACGCTAGCAAATTTGCATTGAAGAAATCAAAGTTATCTTATTTAGAACAAGGGGAAATGGCAGGCAAATTACTAGCTAGATAGATACAAAAGGAATCAGAAGATAGAAAAATTGTTAAAATTTGAAAACAAGATTCAAATTAATGGTGTCTTCAAATCATATTATACTGAATTGTACACCTCTAAATCACAATCTGAGCCGGATGAGTGTAAATCGTTTTGGGATAATATTTTGCTACCTGTTTTAACACAAATTGATAGACAAAGTTTAGAAAAAGATATATCTTCATAAGAACTCCTGTCTGCTATGGCAATACTTCAAAAAGGCAAATCAACAGGTTTAGATGGCCTGCCAATTGAGTTTTATAGTCATTTTTCAAATGATTTATTGCCTCTTTTTCTTGCTATGATCAATGCTTGTTTTAGGAGAGGCTGTCTCCCTCAGTCTTTATGTTTGGCATCTATAACCCTTCTCTTAAAGGAACTTAGGGCAGGATCACGAAATAAGACTGAATAGCGACACGACAGCCGTTTGGGTAACTGCAGCCATTAGCCAAGCCGGCGCGGGAGCGCGCATGAACTCTTCACAGCAGTGCAGCTGATGCTGTGACACGGTTATTTGTTTGCTCACTGCTCACGCGACCGTTTACTGCAAGACTTCCTCGCATACCTCCGCGGAACTACCTTGGTAGCCTACATCAGCGAACAGCATGATGTCAAGAGACGAAGTAAGTAAACTAAGTGTTTATCTTAGTGCAGCTTTAGTATGTTTCTTTGACAACATTAGCGCATCAATTCAGCAAAACGACAGTTGTAATGTAAAGTACGCTTACCTTACACTGGCCAAATGGTTACTAAAGTTCAAATTTCACCAGCCACGGTGAATAACAAGCTAGCGATAACCATTGCTTTGTGATTGAAGCTAATGTGACTGCTAACAATGTTATGGTGTTTGACGAGCATTTGGCTTGTGGCTGCAGCTAATTTCTGACTGTGGTAATTACCAACATAGCTAATATTTATAACATTGGATAAAGCTTGCTAACAAGCTGACATTAGTGTGCAGTCATTATCATGTAACAGCAATAGTATGATTCAATATCTCAAGCCACGTGTTATGTGCCAGTGAGATCATTTGTGAAATCATTTCCATTATAATATATAATATATAATATATAATATATATATAAATGGTATGAATAGCACTGCGCCATAACAAAGTAAATACAAGGAAAACACAAATGTCATTATGTCATAACTGGTATTATACTAAGTTGAATCAGAATAAAAATAACATCAAATAAAATCAAAACATCACTTTGAGGATTACTAAAGTTATTCTTATTAGTATTGTTCTCAATGTTTTTTGTTTCAGGATTTGGAATTGACTCTGGAAGGAGTGGCACACATGGAGATGTACTGCCTGGATGAGGGTACGCTGCGTCTGGTTAGGATGACGTGGAACAACATCTTTGCTCTCGAGGACAGCCAAGATGTGGGCAGCGATAACCGAGAGTTTCGGTTTGCTTCCTACCGGCGATTTACGATCTGGCAGGATGGGCATCAGAGAAGAGGGAACTGAAGGTCGATACCGAGCTGCTGTGTTCTTCGTATCTGGTTAAACTTCCCTGACCCCTTTGCAAACTACACAGGTTACAAAGAAGCTCCATTTAGGGTGCCTGACTGATATTTTCTCCTGTTTTGTGTCCCTGTGACCACAATACCTAAAAAAAAAAACATTTCTTAGCCAAAGATTCCACTTTCATCCAAAAATAGTATGTACAAAGTTTTATTTTGTATTTTTTTTACATGTTTATAATAAAATAAATGTGTGGTAAACAAGACAGTCTTGTCTTCTCTCTTTTCTTGCTCACGTCTCTGGATCATGTAGCTGAGGCCTTTATGGAGAGAAGAGAACAGTAGCATTAGAACACATACCAATGCTCCATAATCAAAACTGGTAATTATTATGTTATATTATAACATTTTACAATGTTTTGTCTATATTCTGAAAAGATTGAAATTCCTAATGACCAAAACTTAGAAAGTGAAAACATAGTAACCCCTCAGACACTGGTTCAATTGGTGATAATCAATGAGAGAGTTTAGCAGCTATTCGCTTGCTGGGTGTTGATGCTCTCCTTACTTCCCCGAGTAGCAGCTTCAGGAGTCTGCTTCTTCTGATAGCTGGAAAACAGCAATATTTTAAAAGGTTAGAGTCTCAGTCAGCAAGCTGGCTGTGACTTTGCTACCTTGGTGTCTTTTCTCTTTGGTCAGAACAACTATGGCCATGCAATGTTTGCCTGTAACAATAATAATATCAAAATACATGCCTCAGTCAGTACTTTTGTGTGTTTCACTTTTACAGACAATTTCTCCTGCTTTACTTACAACGTAATGTATGATGTCTGGAGCAATCTTGTGTGTAAGGTACAACACGAGAAAAATAAAGGCTAAAAGCTCTATTGATGAGTTGAGACCACTCTTTTAGCCCACCCACCCCAAAGGACTCAACCACACAGACGTGCTTCACAAGCAAGGTCGTAATAATAATAACAATAATAATAACTTTATCAGACCTGTAGACACGCACAATATCAATTATTATATAGCACCACCTGAGCTCGTTTACATTGTGCACTTCACGGTTAGCTCTAAACTGCCTTTTATTCAGCTACATCACAACAGTATCATCAACTCGTCAACACAATAGCCCCCAAGCCATAGCCTGTAAATACCGTTACTGTACTACCCAAATACTGTATTTACCAGGGACAGGAACGAGACGGGAGCCGGTGCTGTGTGTATGATATATTTCACTGAGGCAATGTGATTGTGATTGTGATTTTGGGCTATATAAATAAAATTGATTTGATAGCCGTATCCCCTACACTCACGAAGCAGCCGGGAAGCCGGCTCGCTGTGTGTAGCTAGCGGCTAATATGACTACATAGACCCAAACAAACCGTTAGCCTGTTGCTACAGCCAGCTGCTAACGTCACCTCCCAGATACAAGTTGGGCTTTCGGTCCCATATCTAAAAGGGCATATTTCTAACTATTCGGTTTCAGACTGCGCAGTCTGTAACTTCTCAGTGTTACAAGCAGTGGACTAAGTTACATGTTAGCGGCTAGCGCTACGTTAGCGGCTAGCGCTACGTTAGCCGCTAACGCTACGTTAGAAGCTGACGCTACTTTGCACTTTAGCTCACTCCGAGTCCTCGGTGATCTCATAAGATTTTCAAATCAAGCTCTAAAAATGACCTGTAATGTATTCTTACCTGGTTACGAGGAAATTAGCCATGTCAGCATCCGTTTTCAGTCCCAGTTCAAGCTGAAGCTGCCTCCATGAGTCGAAGGCATATCCAATGTATATTCGCGTGCCAGCCCGGCTTTAGTCATAACTTCTTTTAGACTCACGACTTGCTACTGATAAAACCTTCGTTTTCTTCTTCGTATTACTTTTTAGTGGACTTTGTGTGGTGGTGGGTCATTTTCCGGTCGTAGCAGAGTCCATAACAACACAAACAGTATTTCCGGTCCACCGCGCTTGTCTTCTTCCGGTCTCCAAGCCGTCGAGGACGCGCATTCAGCGTCAAATAACGTCACGTCCGCAGGGCTGCGCGGGAAATTCGGACCCCGAATAGCAGTACATCATGCAGCACACAGCCTGTTCAAGGCAATGTGGAGATATGTGTGTGGGCTCATTCTTTTTGGTTTTGAACGCTTCATCACCCATTAGCATTAAAAGACTTATAATGAATGTTTATTTTTTCACAAATCCTGCCCTAAGTTCCTTTAAACAAAGATAAACATCCTCTCCATTGTGCCTCTTATAGGCCAATTTCAGTTATTAATGTAGCTTACAAAATCATTGCCAAGGTTCTAGCACTACGGCTTGAAAGGGTTGTCCGATGTCCCCTGCATTGTTTGCCATTGCTCTTGAGCCGTTAGCTGCAATGATCAGGTCTCATGATCATATCAAAGGAATTATGATTGTGAGGGAGGAACATCTTATATCTCTGTATGCTGATGATATTTTGTTATATCTCCATGACCCCTTAAATTCTATGCCATTTATGTTATATCCATTTGAAAAAATTGGGACGTTATCAGCTACAAGGTTAATTGGGATAAAACAGAGATAATGCCAATTTTGAATTTCGACCATACTTTATTGAGGAACCATCTTAATTGGAAATGGTCTACTAAAAGTATTAAGTATTTGGGTATGTTTATTCTGAGAAAACTGCAAGACACCTTTAATTTGAATTATCTTCCATTAGTTAATAAAATATCAGAGGAATTAAAGAGAATCCATCATATCCAAATTCTCTGATTGATAGAGTTAAAATAGTTCAAATATCTGTGTTGCCTAAGTTTTTATATTTGTTTCAGAATCTTCAGAATATTTCATGTTCATGGAAAAGAATAGAATCATTTGATATTTATCCATACAGTTTGGAACACTATAACACTTTACTATACATTGAGTTCAAAGTAGTGGATACAATTACCAAGAATCCTGTTATTTTAAACAGCCTCAGCATTTGGAAATTGTCTCATAAACTATTAGGCTATAAGATTTCTCTTTTCTCCTTTTTCTCTAATTTGGAAGAACCCAAGTATTACATGCTGTATGGATGACACTTTTAAATTATGGTATGATGAAGGTATCCAAGAATTGTGTCATCTGTTTGATAATGGGACATTTCTTTCATTTGCTCAGCTGCAACAGAGATATTGATTCCCTCCTTCCCATTTATTTAGATTTTTTCAAATAAGACATGCATTAGATATTGAAAATGGTTCTCTTCAAGAAACCACACCATCAGAAATTGATTCTATATTAAACATTAAGAAGCAGGACAAGCAGAAAGTTTTTTCTAAATTATATCATGTCTTTATTGATTGTTCTGTAGTAAATACTGATAATGTAAGACAAAAATGGGAACAAGATCTTCATATGGAAATTCAGAAAGAGGATTGGTATTACGTTAGTAGGCAAGTTCATAAATGCTCTTACAATTTAAGGCATAAACTAGCTTTATTTAAGATGATACATAGGATTTATTACACTCTAGAGAAACTACGTAAAATGAACAGTGACATGTCATTTCTCTGCTACAACAGGTGGTCATTGCACATTTGAAGGGGTTGCGTGAGCAGTTTGGAGACTATTTTGGAGAGGAGACCTTGGCAAATCTGTGGGTGAGAAATCCATTCTCTTTCCCAGTGACACCCCGTGATGGACTAACCCTGCAAGAGGAGGAGGCCCTTGTCACTTGCACACTTCTGGCTGTCTGTGGAGACTGAGTTCCCCCACCTCACCAAAAAGGCTGTAAAAGTGTTCATCCCCTTCACCTCCACTCACCTGTGTGGGTGTGGATTTTCCGCATTGACAATGATTAAAAGTAAGTACCGGTCACGGCTGTGGGGAGAGGATGATCTGCGTTTATTCCTTTCTACAGCGCATCCCCGCTTCAACCGCCTGTGCGCATTAAAGACACAGACTCATTGTTCCCACCAAAATAGAGGTGAGCAAAATAAGGTGTCGAGATTTGCAATCGGTTTATTATTATATTGAGGATTTACGCACGATGTTGAGACAGTGATATGAAAAGCAGTACTGCCCATGGTGCGCAGGTATGATAAAAGTGTCTGACTGACGTTGATCTGTTCATTAGTATTCCTTATTTGATTTGAGGAATTTAGTTACTGGAATGGGGAGATCATTCAAGTGTTAATGTGGGATAACATCGGATGAGTGAACATGTGTTTAAAAAATCAGTTGAAAAGTTCAATTGTGTTTTTTTTTTTTAAGTGAAGATGTTTTTTTTTACAAAAATATGTTTAAATGTATTCAAAATATGTTTAAAAACACACAAAGGGGCTGCCTCACCGCTGCAGAATCTCTGGCTGGGGATAACTTCGAGCGTATAACTATCACCGAAAAAACTGTGAAGACGCTGCAAGCTCAGAACAAGTCTCTTCTAGACCACCTTGACGATCTTGAAAACAGGTCTCGTAGAGTCAACCTCCGGATAATTAACATTCCTGAGGGCAGCGAAAAGGGACGGGACCCGACCGAGTTCATATCTGACCTGCTGATGAAGAACCTCGGCCCCAATGTCCTCCCCAAACCCCCGGAGCTCGAGAGGGCACATCGCTCCCTAGCCCCTAATCCTGGACCGGGAGGTAGACCCAGGCCTTTTGTGATATGCTTTCATCGTTTTCAGGAGAGGGAGAAGGTGCTTCGCTGGGCCAGACAACATGAGCTTAAGCACTGCGAATCAACGCTGCGGGTATACCCATACGTCAGCTCCATTACTGCAAAGAAGCGAGCCGGCTTCAATAAAATCAAGCAAGCCCTCTACCAGAAAGGAGTGAAGTTCAGGCTTCTCTTCCCTGCTCGCCTCCAAGTTTCGTATGAGGGTGAAACTTACACTTTTGAGACGCGCACGCATTTTATTACAAAGGGGTATGGATAAAGAACAGGGCACTGTATAGTGTTCCCCACTGTCACCCACACTTGGATCTCCCTGCCTCGCCTGTTTGGATGAGGCAGTTTGCTCCTGCCACTGTGTGCTGCCTTAAAGACTTACTGTTTTGCAGACATCTTCTGCGGGCGTCATGGTGACCATGGAAACGGGTAGGCACGTGGCCGTGTTTACTCTTATCATGCCCCAGGAGCGATGTTCATAGACATGTTATATTTTGCTCGTCACAGTGGGGACTTTGTTTACTTCCAGTTGTACAATGTAGGTACCATATATGATTTTATTATTATTATTATTTATGTATTTATTTATTTTTCTTTGTCCTGAGTATGTTGGTAAACTTGTTAAGTTGGTTTCAGTGAGACCTCGGTTCGACTGATGTGCCTCGGATGCACTCATATCTATCTCATATAAGGCGTTGACTATTAGGCACTTTATTTAATCATATAATTACTTATTTTTTCTTTTCAACCTCACTACCTTTTGTTGTTTGCTTTTATTTATCTGTACCATGTGCTGTCCCGCAGTTGGGTTTATGAAGTGGGATGTTTCTTTACTTGAGGCACATATTGAGGCAAAACTTACTGATGGCCTGTTTTTCCTAGTTAAATGTTAATACTAATGTTGCTTTTCTGTAATCATATGTTGTTCCTTAAGAAACGTGGTGTATATTTTCCAAATTGTTCACTGGGATGACCTCTTGAACAAGAGAAGTTTATGAAAGCAAAAAGTGTTATTCTGTTGGGATTGAAGATGTGGTTGTATTTGGTTTGTGTAAGGGTATGGGGGGTGGGAGGGCTGTGGAAGGATGCCTTAAGGTCTCTTTTTATGTGCGTTTGTTGTTTTTGCTATATGTTTTGTTTTCTCCCCCTTTTTCTTTGGCTCGGGAGTCACGTCAGTCTGGGAGAGTTATTGCTCCATGTTTCCTTATGACATGACGAATCAGGGTAAGAATCTTCGCTTTATCTCCTGGAACCTGAAGGGCGCCAACCACCCCACTTAACGTAACAAGGTAATGACTCATTTAAAGCAACTCAGGGGTGATATTTTCTTTCTACAGGAAACTCACCTCTGCTCATCAGAGGTTAACCGTATCAAGCGACCCTGGATAGGGGATGTAAGTTCCCAGTAAGGGCAAGGGGTGCGGCTATTCTCATACATAAGAGTGTTCCATTTGAGTTATCGAACTCCATTAAAGACCCTAATGGTCGATTTGTAATTATTTCTGGTAGACTATGTGGCATGCCTGTGGTAATGGCCTGTGTTTATGCACCAACATGGGATAATGATAAATTCATTTCAAGCTTTTTCTCTTCCCTCCCTAAAGGAATCAGAGGCACTCACCAGTGAGATATTTAGAATCGACAGTGTATATGCCTTGGCTCCCACCCCTGCTCTTTATAAAGAACGCCTTCAGTTGCAATCCAAATTTGACTTGTACTCCACTAGTAAAACACAGGAGCAGTTATTTCTTGCTAAACAACGTTTCTTTGAGTCTGGCGATAAAGCGGGGAAGTTATTAGCTCATCAGGCCATGTAGCCAAACTATCCAGATTGATCCCTAAGATCAAATCTGCGGCAGGTGTAGTTACCTCGGATCCTGTTGAGATTAATAAGATATTTAGTTCTTTCTATTCAAACCTCTACTCTTCACAATGTCCTCCAGATGTTTGGAATGGCGATAACCCTCTAGATAAGATTATCTTCCCTAAAATAAATGTGGATTTGTGTAGGGAGCTGGGAGGCCCAATCACTATCAAGGAAGTGCAGGAGGCGGTTATGTCACTTCAGAACGGTAAAAGTCCAGGCCCTGATGAGTTCACTATTGAGTTTTTTAAGCTATTCTCTGACATTATTGCTCCAGCCCTCCAGAGAATGTATAATGAATCCTTTGCTGAGGGCCATCTCCCTCCCACCCTGTCGGAGGCCTCCATTTCTCTCCTGCTTAAGAGTGACAAAGACCCTCTCATGTGCGGTAGCTTTAGGCCCATCTCCCTCTTAAATGTTGACCTAAAGATCCTGTCAAAGATCTTAGCCCAACGCCTACAACAGGTCCTACCAAGTATAGTATCAACTGATCAGACGGGTTTCATGCTTGGAAGACACTCATTTCATAACACAAGGAGGCTCTTAAATATCATTAGCTCTCCTGGTTCGAAAAAGTGATTATCTCACTAGACGCAGAGAAGGCCTTCAACAGGGTGGAGTGGAGCTTCCTTTTCTTTGTTCTGCAGAAATTTGGTTTCAATCCAGAATTTATTACATGGATTAAATTGCTTTATGCCAGCCCAGTTGCCTCAGTCCACACAAACGGACTTTAGTCTGCCCCATTTCCCCTTCATCGTGGAACCAGACAGGGCTGCCCCCTCTCCCCCCTCCTATTTGCCATAGCTATTGAATCTCTAGCTATCTGGCTGCGTCAGGAGAGTGGGTTTGAGGGAATTACCAGAGCTGGGAAGGTTAATAAATTATCGTTGTATGCCGACGACCTCCTTTTATACATGTCTAATCCAGCTGCCTCTCTCCCCGTGGTTCTAAGTATCTTTGACAAATTCGGATTTTATTCAGGCTATAAACTTAATCTTAACAAGAGTGAACTTCTTCCCATCAATTCCCTGGCCAAAAATATACCCCCATTGTTTTTCCCTTTTAAATATGCTACAGATGGATTTAAATATCACCAATCCAATTAATCGACTTTTCTCCAAAAATTGTTCTCCCCTCCTTGAGAGGTGTAAATTAGACCTCGACAGATGGTCTTGTCTTCCGCTGTCCCTAGTAGGTCGTGTTAATTTAGTTAAAATGGTTGTTTTACCCAAATTTCTATACCTTTTTTCACATATCCCCGTCCTTATCAAAAAGTCCTTTTTTAGATCGCTCGATCAATTAATAAGTTCCTTCATCTGGGGCAATAAAAATCCACACATCAGAAAATCAGTGCTACAGCTCCCAAGAGTTCTAGGTGGCTTAGCATTGCCCAATTTCTTGCACTATTACTGGTCCTGTAATATTCATAAACTTCTATACTGGATTAACAACTCAGCAGATGAAGAGCGACCTGCATGGGTGGATATGGAATTGGGATCCTCTAAAATCTCTCTTCACTCCCTGGTTTGCTCCCAACTCCCTTTGCCTGCCTCCAAATTTACCTCAAACCCAGTGGTAGCTCACTCTGTTAAAATTTGGATTGAAATTAGGAAAAGCCTAGGCCTCCATAGAACCTCAGACCTCTCCCCCATTGTAAATAATCACCTATTTCTGCCATCTTGCACGGATTTGACTTTTTGGACTTGGTTTGACAAAGGGATAACTAAATTTAAGGACCTTTACAACAAAGGGACTTTTATGTCTTTTTCTAAACTCTCAAATAAATTTAAGTTGCCTAAATCCCACCTGTTTTGTTTTTTTCAGATAAGGCATTTTGTTCGGAATCAGAACCCCAAATTTCCGAGTGGTCGACTCATTATTGTCCCTTGTCCCGGAACAAAAGCGGCTAATTTCTAGCATTTACAGCCTTATCAATTCAACTATTGACATCCCAGCGTCCGGTCCCAAGGACTCTTGGGAGCGAGAACTCGGAACCACTCTTTCTGATGATTATTGGAAACAAGTCTTACGGTTAGTTCATTCCTCTTCAATCTGTGCGAGACAAAGCCTCTTACAGTGTAAAGTGGTACACAAAGTTCATTACACTAATCTGAGGCTGTCTCGGAATTACCCCAATGTAACCGACTCCTGTAATAGGTGCAAACAATCCCCAGCCGACCATTCCCATATGTTCTGGTTCTGTCCCAGGCTTGCCACATTCTGGTCGGAAATCTTTAAAACTCTTAGCACAGCTTATAACACTACTATCTCTCCTGAACCTCTCCTGGCTTTGTTTGGTGCCCCTTTGCAGCCTCTTGCTTCCAAGGTCATGCGGACCGTTCTTGCCTTACCACCCTGTTAGCCAGGCGTCTCATACTCCTCAACTGGAAAATCCCCCGACCTCCATCCCTCTGCCTGACAGTGATGTCTGAGCCCCCCCCCCCCCCCCCCCCCCCCCTTTTTGTATTTTATTATATTCATTTGTTTTATTATTTTTATTTGTTTTATTTATTTATTTATGTATTTATTCAACACTTTTACTTCATTTACGTATTTATTTCAGTATTTTCCTTATTTATGTACCTGTTTTGTTTTATGCATATCATACTCTTCATATGTCAATATTGGATTACTTTGAGAATTGCTCTCTCTCGGGTATGGTGGGATTGTGGGAGGGATAAAAGATGGGAAAAAATGGAAGCCCTCTCTGTTACATTTTACTGTCACACTGTTGTCTGTGAAATGGCTCTCAATAAAGAAAGTCAATTTAAAAAAAACAAAAAAAAAAACACAAAGGTATTAAAATGTGTTTTAAAAATATGTTTAAAACATACACAAAGATTGTGTTAAAAAAAACTAGTGCAGTGCCCGTTAGAAAAGTGTATTCCTATAAAAAAGTGGGAGGTTAAGGAGCTTTTTCATGGATGGCCAAATGAGGCTGTGTTTGAAGGTGGGACGTCAGGGATATTTAGATTTGTTGTGAAATCCGATATTCCAGGGTATAATTGGCTGTTTTTGACTATTTAGGGTCCGGGCAGCTAAGCTGCCAGGACACTATTTTATTCCTAGGAATTCTTTCTTTCTTTCTTTCTTCTTTCTTTCTTCCGAGGAAGTCATACTTCCCAAGGGCGAAAACTCACCAAACTTTACAGAAAGGTCCGGCCCCATGCCAGATTTACCTAATTCCAAGGACATGTCAATATTCCTCCTGGGGGGGTGCACAATAAGCGTTTAAATTTAAAAAATTTAAAAATACCTACAAAATCAACAGTACATGCTACAGTTTTGAAACTTTCACCAAACTGTAGCCCCAATACTGCTGAAACTTTAGTCCACTTAAACTCATTACAAATTATGAAGTCCATCACTCAGTTTTTTTCAAAACCTGTAAAACTTATAAAACCTATCTCCTCCCACAATTTTTGCTCAGTTGTCACCAAACTTGCTAGAGAGCATCTTCAGACCGTCCTCCACAAATCTTGTTTAAAAAAAAATACATTTTCAATCTTCCTGAAATTTTTTTTGAATATTTTGGAGTCATGGTTGATGAAGTTTGGCAAATATCAGAATTTTATCTCAAAAACTGAATTTTTGAGAACATTTTGAATTCTGCTCTCATGGGAACAACTGGAGTCAATGTAAGACTGGCATTTTTAAACATCGGATTTTCTCTTATGAAGCAAAACACTTAGAGTTAAAAACAAATCGCCAACATTTCCATGCTGTCAAGATGCAATTTATGTATTATCAGATTTTTGTTTCGGTAACAGAATTTCTGACATTTTGACCATTTTTGAAATCTTCCTTGTCAACAGCTGCCTGGACAGTGACTCCCTGAGTCGACAAATGCAGCTACACAGCTGGTCTCACTTCCAGCCAATTAGCTCAGCAAGTTAGGAGCTGGTTCTTGGTGTCAGGGGTTGTGGGTGCGAGACCCAGCAAAGATAATGACGATGACAGATCAAAATGTCAGGTGTCCTCAACATGAAACACAAGACAATTGTCCTGATGGTGGCATCACAGCAAGCCTCGAAATTAAATAAAAACAAATAGCTTGGACTGGACCATGGGTGAAAGCTAACCAAATTTTGCATAAAGGTCCAGTCTCATGCCAGATTACTTCAGCTGTAAACC
Source organism: Sparus aurata (assembly GCF_900880675.1). Classification (NCBI taxonomy): domain Eukaryota; kingdom Metazoa; phylum Chordata; class Actinopteri; order Spariformes; family Sparidae; genus Sparus; species Sparus aurata. Next base: position 1,552,488 of record NC_044203.1, on the reverse strand, counting down.
CAAGCCAATAGTCCTGATGGTGGCGCTACAGCAAGCATCTAAAGTTAAAACTTTGAAAATTCCTAACAAATCAACCTGCTAGAACTTCACACTTTCATCAAACTGTAGTCCCAGTACTAAAGAAACTTTTGTACATTTAAACCTATTAAAAATGATGAAGTCCATCACTCTGTTTTTTTTTAAACTGTGAAACGTATGAAGACCTCCCACAATTTTTGCCTCCAGTGCATGAAAATGTTTGACTGTGAACACTACTGTAAACATATAGCCTACCTGCAAATAAATAGATAGATAAATAAATCTTCAATGTTCATGAAAAAATTGAACATTTTTTAGAGTCATGGTAGATGATGTTTGACTAATATCAGAATTTTACCTAAAAAACTGAATTTTTGAGAACATTTTGAATTCTGCTGTCATGTGAATAATTGCAGTCAATGCAAGCAGCATATTTAAACATTAGTTATTCACTTATGGAGCAAATTAATCATTTTAAAAAACAAATTACCAACATCTCCATGCTGCAAAATGTGTATTTTCAGATTTTTGTCTTGATAACTGAATTTTTTACAGTGGTTTCAAATCTGCCTGCACAACAGTGAATGGCTTAATCAATTTGTCAAGCCACTGTTATAATGCCACTTGCCAATTAGCTCAGAGCGATAGATGACAGTCTTTGGTTCCAGAAGTTGTGAGTTCAAGCCTCAAGTCGTCCAAAGTGAACATTGTTGTCAACTGTCTTGTCTTCCTATTCTCCTGTTTGTTGCTCAGAATTGCTTAATTTTGCCAAAAAATAGCCCGAACCAGACCCATCGCTGCGCAGCAGCTATAATTTTGATTTTGCCATTATATTTCATCTTCAAAGCTATTTACTTGGTGTCATTATTTTCAGCACAACCTCACATGTGTGACTGTACAGTTATTCTTTTTATTTTGACATACTGTATTAACACAATGGACCTAAAATCACAAAAAAACATGAAATACGAGTAGAAAAAGTTAGATTTTTTTACTGTGAAAACCACAAATATGTTTAACAAACCATTTTTTTAATCATTTTTTTTACTTATAATGCAAATATAAATTGTTGTTTATCTAAATTTGTGCATACATTTAAAAAATGTACAAAGTTATATGTAACTATTTACATTTAAATGCAGGCAATGCTCAGGTCTGCCTGTGCTCCTTCCAGCTGAATGAAGAGCTGCACTGCCTGCTCCACATTCAGCTTCTCCTCATTATTCTGACTCATTAAACAAAAAAACGACTCCACTACTCACTAAACACACTACACCAAACACTGCATATCACACTAACTACACACTCCAAACACGCTAAATGTCACAAATCTCTCAACTCTCACACACACCGACCGTCATTGCATGTCAATCATCCGCCTAGGTCCCTCCCACAACTTCCTGTTCCTCTACAACCAAACTTGCTGCTTGGACACTTTCATGACAAAAGCCTGTTTTTACCGTTTCTTCCTGCACCAGACACAAAGCAAACGTGACGGCAATGTTCGCGAAAAAGCGTGGCGGACATTATTTACCCTAGGTCCGGTTTTGGACGTGCCGATGCTTCCGGTCCTTCTCTTCGGGAGGTGGGCCGTGTAGCTAGCGGCTAGTGGCTAGCCGCTAGCTAGTGGCTAGCCGCTAGCTAGTGGCTAGCTACACACGAACATCCACAGATTCCGATTCCACTTTGTTGTCCGCGCGTCTCCGGATCTCCTCAGACCCGAACAGACTCGGTCCGGACTCGTTTAATCTCATTAATCCACAACAGTCAGTTTAGATGCACAGAACAGAACAGAACGGGACCGAACCGCCGGCAAAATCCCGGTCCAGCTCGCGCCGCTGCAGGTATAAATCTGCTTGTTTCTTAAGGTGGGGGGGTCGCGCAGGGCTCTGCAGTGATTGGCTCCGGTGCGCGCGTGGCCACGGTGTGCAGTGATTGGCTCTGGTGCGCACGTGACAGTAGTGGCTCCGTGCTCAGTGCTCATGGAATTTGTAAAGCATTTATGAAATAATTTATTAACGGTATCATTGCAGTCCAAACAAATGCGATATAGCACACCCTTGAACCACGCAGCAGCCATGTTGAAACTCTCAGGTCAGTCTGATCCTGATCCGCAGAGATATTTGAGGAACACACACATACACACACAGACAGACAGACAGAGATTCCTTGTATTTATAGATAGATATTCAAGCACATTCGGGGGGGGCCACTATCCCACACTTTGAAAACCCCTGATATAAAGTACATATCTATAGTCCATCTGTTTCCTACCGTAATCAGCGATCAGCGCAGCCTCAGTTTGGAGAAGTAGAGAGCCGCTCCAGCCCAGACGCTCAGCTTTGTACTGCAGTGAACGGGGTTCAGATGCAAAGTAAATCTTAAGCACCTACAAAAAAGGCTCACCAAAAAAAATCTATAACATGTTTTAGGTGGTTAATTTCTCTTTTTCTCTGGACCCCGTTCACTGCAGTACAAAGCTGAGTGTCTGGGCTGGAGCGACTCTCTACTTCTCCAAACTGAGGCTGCACTGATCGCTGATTACGGTAGGAAACAGATCGACTATAGATATGTACTTTATATGACCCCACTTCAAAAAACACAAACTATCCCTTTAATGGATCCATAAGGTAAGTTAAGATAAGTAAACAGCTAAAACACACACAAAAAACCTCAATTGAGACTTTTTTCAGACTTTTCTGAAATCTTTTGCTTTTCTTTTGTGAAATGTGAGACTCACAACCCTTCACAGCACTAGAAATGAAAGTGTTAAAGTCTGTGAAGGGAAGTGCTCACAGCTCAGACACTTTGCTTTGAGGGGCCCAGACTGTGGTCACATCATTTCAAGGTGAATGAAGAAGAAGCTACTTTTTGGGAAATTGGATCAAACCAAAGGAGAAAAAAAATGATTCCTAGGTATTCTTCCAACATTTGACTCCATGGACTTTTTTTTATTTGACAGACCATCCAGGCTTCCTGCTAACGCCTGTCAAAGTGACACTTCACTGACTGCAGGAGGAATCTTTACTCTTGCCTACCATCCACAAGGAAGTGGGTGAAGGTGGGACAGATGTCTCAAGCCCAGCTCAGTAGTGTGAATGTTTGCCGGCTCGGGGTCAAGCAGTTCAAAGATGTTTTCTGTCATTCCTAGTAACCAGATGAGTGTACTTACACTCTGTCCTGGCTGAAGTCCCGTCCTCTCCTGAGCGCTTCGGCCGGTCGTAGACAAATCCCCAACACACATCAGTGCCACACTGGACCGACAGGATCCAAACAAACTGAGACAGCAACAACACATGACATTATAGTCATTTATAGAACTGCTACATAGGCTTGTCAAAGGTCATATGGTTTATTGTCTATCAGACAGCTGACACCAGGAGAATAAGATGCTATACTGTCAGTCAGGTAAAAGACTAGCAGGTCCGTCCATAGGACAGTCTGGAGGTCTCAGATATTCCATGTGCTCACGTGTCAAAAGTAGAAAAACTACAAAAATGAAGGTCTTTACATGCATGTATAGACTTCATACTATGGCTCTGGTTGATTCTGCTTTTTCATCCCAAACAAATCCACCAATATTTAAACATGCAGATTACATGTTGAATCAGAGCCAAAGTACTTCAAACTAAAGTTTTCCATATATCTGCAGAGAAAAAGTAAATGAGTGGAGGTACAGAGTATCAGAGAAGTGAAACATTCCCGTGCAGAGACATGTTGTTCTGTGGCTCATTACTCAGACTGCACGCTGTGGCCATCATAAAACCTGGAGATGTGTTGACTTTTATCCAGAGGTTTGCCAGTTTACAGCCCTGACGGCAGGAGCTCCACAGAGACACGGAGCCGATGACCTGACGGACAGGTCGGTTAGGTTTCAGTGCATTGGGACCACCCGCATCCGCACAACGACACCCCGTGATAGCTTGACGAATCGTTCGTTCGTTGGAAATGACAGAAAAATCTACAAATGTGCTGCAAATGCTGAGCAGCAGGACGGGAGGAGCAGCAGGGCTGTTCCGGAAAAACAGCTCAGGAAAGCTGAAAAGGTCCCGCTGGCACCGCTGACTACCACAACACACTGTAACAGTCTGTCTACTCTGAAGCTCTCAGGACACAGCGCACCTCACACTCTTACCGTACCAGTTTGTGCAGCAACATGTCCTCTGTCGGGCTGAGCGCAGTCCGGTGCTGGAGGTCGGACTGTGACAGATGCTGACACCGAACTGAAGAGCCACCGGAGAGGCACCGTGGAAGAGAACAGGCGGGAGAAGGGGAGTTGACGAAATGTGTGGACCAGATTCTTATTGGTGGGGTTGGTTGGTCGGGGGGCTGAGCAGTGCAGTCAGAAGCAGACAGAAAGGTGAGGTGGGGAGAAGTTCCCGCCAGGAGCAGAATGTGCCCTGCTGCACCGTCACACTCACTGAGCCGTGTTAACACGTGGCAGTCACACAGGTCAGTATCACACCTGGAGGAGGTGAGAGCTGAGCCTGTGTTCAGCCAAACACAATCATCAGCTCACGTTTCACACAAGACCACAGAGGCCTCACAAGCTGCTTAAAGGCCTTTAATCCATTTAACTCATTTATTTCAAATGATCATTCTTCAGAGCAGGGGCGTAGCCATTATTTCAGAAGTGAAGGGGACAAGTTGTTCAGAGGTAAGGTAAGGTAAGTAGCCAGATAATTTCTCCTCACCCACAGTGAAGACCCTCCATGTTTGTTCCTGCTGCTGCTGCTGGCCTCTGGTCCACTTTCTCCCCCCTGAGCCTGCTCTTTCTATTGTATGAAGATTAAAAACATATGTGCAAAACAATAGTGAGCACAAGTTCTGTGCAGAAATTAAGGAGGAGTGTGTTTATTCCTAGCTGGTAGAGTATCCAAAAATTGTAGTTTAAGTAAGAGTATTGTTACTTTAGAACAATATTACTTATGTAGGAGTAAAAAGTAGTCCAAATAATTACTTGAGTAAGAGTAAAAAAGTGTTTGGTGAAAAAACTACTCAAGTACTGAGTAACTGAATTTCTCTTGATAAGATTGTATGCACCAAACACAAAGTTAGCCATTCCTTTAGCATCTGTTTACTGTTGCACCCAGCAGAACACACAAGTCCAAATATATCCAAACCCATTCTGAATCATCTCACATATTTAACTGCCGTGGCTCTAGCTAAATGAAGCTCCCGATACGAGTATGTATCAAACGCCCTCGTCTTGGTCAGTGTGTGATCATTGCTAGTAGTGAGTGGTGTTAGTCCTATTGTATGCTCTTGTGTATGTGTGTGTTTTGTTTTCCTTTTCCCTTTAGACTCATGCCAGGACAGTGAAGACATGAACCTCACTGTGAGATTCAACATGGTCCCTTCAAGTGGTGTGCCTGAAGATGGCTCTGAGGAGTTGTTTTCTCACTCTTCTGGAGACGTCAGCAATGTCAGCCAACATCTCATAAGATGGACATATCATGTGCGACATGCACAAGACACTTTGTTTTGCCAGTCTTTTGTCCTACACTGTAATTATATCTGTGCAATTAGGCTTAACATCATAGTTTAGCCATTGAAACATCAGGTAAGATTTAACAATTCAGTGTGTGTGGTGATAAAATATAAAATCAGCCCATACAATTTATCTGATGTGAATATTGAACTTGAAGATTTGAAAAAAATCTCAGTTATAAACAAATGCAGGTAAATGACTGTCATCTTTCACATTGGGAATAAAGTAAGCTTGCATTCTGTCAAAGGCTGTGTCTAATTGTTTTTAAACACAAACATTGTTTTTGACTCAAAGAAACACAGCTCAAGGTCATAACTACAGTCAACTGAATTTATTTGAAATGGTATACAAATCCAAGGCACTGACTTACAAGCAGGACACACAGGAACAGGATATGATGGTGCTGAGGAGAGAAGAATATAGAAAACATAAACTTGTGATAAAAATGGAAATAATGCTCACTTAAACTCACTTAAAAAGCTACACTGGTGTGTAAACGTTCATGTGAGGTCTGACTGGTATTTAAATAATTAATTGCATTAATAATGCCGTAATAAAAAGTCACACAACATATGAGGCACCATCCCACATCCCTCATATTGCGTGTAATATGATTGACATGGGGTGGTGCATTGTGCACAGTTTGAGGGACTGGGAGACTTGTGGACATGTTTGTGGTTGTTAAGTGCTTAATTTGGTCACTGGTCAGTTGTAAATACTGCTGTGTATGCTGACACTGCTAACTGTGATGCAGTAGAATTAATAAAACACTTGACCTGAAAATTCCTGTGTCCATCAGTCCTGGTTGGGGGCTTTAGCTGTTCCTGCAAAAAGAGAGAAAGGGAACAAAGCAGAACATGATTTTTTTTTTAAGTCTGCTGAAGGAAAGAGTAAATCCTCTTTATCAATTAATTCTTTAAAGACTGAGTCACACATGGTTGCAGTAATCATTTGTGTATTTTATTGGCCTAACTCACCCCTCTAGGCAACAAACAATCCAGGAGAATTTCATGCAAGGCTGGCTGCTGGTCTCTTTCGACTCTCTCTGATCTGTCTGATTTTGATTGTGTTTATTTTATTTACAAGATTACAAGAGTGGATTAAAAAGTGAATAAATGTTATCGTATGGCTATCACAGTATGTTGGAATCTATCTTTGGAATTGTGTGGTTTTCTGCACTGATTGGTCATAAAACTGACTTAGAGGCAGACGAGGCCTGCCGCAAATCACTTGTGCTTCTGCTGCAGAGCACAAACTATATGACCACCTTTTTCAGTTTTATATATTCAAGCATACGCGTTTCCTAGGACCAGCGGTGCTAGGAACCCTATTGTAATTGTAAAGATTTTTATTTTTATTTTTCTCCGGCAAAAAGTGGTGCTGCAGACTAAACTGTGCAAGGGAGGGTGGTGCAATTTGGAGGGTTGGTCCAGACTCCTGCGAATATCTCAGACACAAAAAACTACATATATCCACCTGCAGGGGGCGCTATAACCTAGGCCAACACGTTTTTGCCTATAACTCCCACACCGTATGTCGCACATTCAAAAACCTTGTATCCCCAGATTCCCTGAATTGAGCTGAATCACTTTGCGATTGGCCACGCCCACTTGCGCCTAGGAAGTTTTATCGCAAAATCGCAAAAACTGGAAAACCTACTTTTTCGAACTCCTCCTTGGGATTTTGTCCGATCTGCGTGAAACTTGGCAGATACTCTCTTCAGCTGGACCTGATCTAAAGTTATCAAAAGAATTTTGCTCAGCCAAAAAATGTGCAAATTATTATCGAACATATTTCTGTAGCTAGCTATAATAATGTAAACTGTTTGATATCTCAGTCAAACTAAATGCGATTAACACCAAATTTGAGATCCTAAGTTTTTATCTCTTGAATGGCTACACCGATTTTTACGAAATTTGGTCAGTATGATGTAGGGCCAATCCTGAGGCCATATCTTGAAGGTGGTCAGGACTGGTTAATGTGGGCGTGGCTTATTACAAGATGAACATCAAACATTAATTTCAGCCAAACTATTATGCTGAGAGCTTTGAAATGTATATGGTACAGATAGAATAGGACACAGTTCTTCCATACCAAAAATTGCACATGTACTCCACTAGGTGGCGCTATAATGGATGCAATTGCGTTTTTGCCTGTAACTTCCACATTATAAATAACACATTTGCAAACCTTATATCCATATCTTCCCTGGATAGAGCTGGGTTTTCTGACATAGGACACGCCCGCTTCTGCTGCACAATTTGTTCGTTAAATCGCCACAAATGCAAAACCTACTTTTTCGAACTCCTCCTTGGGAATTTGTCCGATCTGCGTGAAACTTAACTAGTACACTCTTCAGCTGAACCTGATCTAAAGTTATCAATAGAATTTTGCTCGGTCAAAAAATGCGCAGATTATTAACGAACAAAGTTCTGTAGCTAGCTATAAAAATGGAAAGTGTTTGATATCTCGGTCAAACCAAATGCTATTAACACCAAATTTGAGATCCTTGGTAACCATGACACTGGGAAGGGATGATCCGAATTTGGCGAATTTTTGCCACTAGGGGGTGCTAAAAATAAGGGAAGTTCATATCTCCTGAACGGCTACACCGATTTTTAAGAAATTTGGTCGGTACGATGTAGGGCCAATCCTGAGGCCATATCTTGAAGGTGGTCAGGACTGGTCAATGTGGGCGTGATTTAGTACAACAAATCCAAATCGGCACACATTCAGCCTTTTGCACTTCGGGTGCACTTCCCATTACAGCAAATACCACGGCTCAGACGTTGGCCTGTGTCCTCACTTTTGCCCCGAGCCCATCATCCTTTGGCGCCAACTTCCGTGGGCTCTGTGGTGCATGGGGTCCAAGTTGCGCAGGGGGGCTTGGCCCCCGTTCATAACTGCTTGCAGTTCTAGTTATTTTTATTTTTCTCCGGCTAAAAGTGGTGCTGCAGGCTAAACCGTGCAAGGGAGGGTGGTGCAATTTGGAGCGTTGGTCCAGACTCCTGTGAATATCTCAGACACAAAAAACTGCATATATCCGCCTGCAGGGGGCACTATAACCTAGGCCAACACATTTTTGCCTATAACTCCCACACCGTATGTCGCACATTCAAAAACCTTGTATCCCCAGAGTCCCTGAATTGCGATTGGCCACGCCCACTTCCGCCTAGAAAGTTTTTTTGCAAAATCGCAAATACTGGAAAACCTACTTTTTCGAACTCCTCCTTGGGATCTTGTCCGATCTGCGTGAAACTTGGCACGTACACTCTTCAGCTGGACCTGATCTAAATTTATCAAAAGAATTTTGCTCTGTCAAAAAATTGGCAATATATTATCAAACAATTTTCCGTAGCTAGCTATGAAAATGTAAACTGTTTGATATCTCGGTCAAACTAAATGCTATTAACACCAAATTTCAGTTCCTTGGTTGCCATGACACTGGGATAGGATGAGCCGAATTTGGCGAATTTTGAACGGCTTTACCAATTTTTAAGAAATTTGGTCGGTATGATGTAGGGCCAATCCTGAGGCCATATCTTGAAGGTGGTCATGACTGGTCAATGTGGGCGTGATTTAGTACAACAAATCCAAATCGGCACACATTCAGCCTTTCCATGCACTTCCCATTACAGCGAATACCATGGCTCAGACGTTGGCCTGTGTCTTCACTTTTGCCTAGAGCCCGTCATCCTTTAGGCCAATAACTCTAGTCTACCTAACTTGTAGACCTTGTTTTGGGGGGCAACGTAAGTCACCACACAGATTAGCCGTTTTTAGACAGGGCACCAAGCCACCAATTTGCCCGTACTTTTGGCGGCTTGGTCCGCGGTTTTAGACAAAGGGCGGCAAATTGGGGGTCTGTTTTGGACCACCGATTTTCCACCTTGGAGGGTACACTCATTTCCACCTCGCCTGCTATCTAAAAACGAGGCGGCAATGTGCCGGCCCCTGCGTGAGGTGGGCGGAGGTGTCGATGACCTGCGCTGTTGTGCAACCCACAGCCGGGGAGTTTTAAAACCAAGAAACAGCTGATCACAGCAGTCAGTCCATCACTTCATCCGCGCACATTAAGATGAGCAAGTGGACAGCCACTGAGATCCAGGAGATGCTAGCGTCTCCTCGGTCTCTGTAGCTGTTTGGTTGTGTTAGCTTGATGTTGTGTCGGCAAGCTAAGGATGGTCGCTACTTTCAAATTAAAAGCCCCCCTCCCGCTAAGAACCCAGTTCTAAACTCCAATGGGGTGCAATGTAAAGCTCTTATTTTGAAGACAAATTCTATGTCACTGTTCACAGCCCAACTTCGAGCTTTATGTCACGTCACATGTTTATGCCTACCTCAGAGGCGGCTTTTGGAAAAGGAGGAATATTACGCCTCCGTTTTAGAAAGACAGGCCGGCACATTGCCATCCTTAACTTGGAGCAAATGTGCCACCTTTTCTATCTAAAAAGGGCTATTGAGTTTGTAACGTCTGCCAAGCAGGTTAGATTTTCGGTGTTGTTTGTTTGTCAGCAGGATTATGGATTTGGCCCAATCATCATGAAACTTTGAGGAAGTCATCAGGTTTACAAAAAACAAACAGGACCATTTCAGGGCTTATTTATTTCCCCTGTTTGCAAGCTAGCTTTGATCAAATTACCTCTGAAAATATGCAAGCTAAAGTTGGACCTTATCAGACTAGTTGAATATCTGGTTGTATAGCATGGACAAACTGATGTCTGATAAGTGATGTCTTAGTCCACCTCCTCTGTTCAAAGATGATCATTCCAATTTGACACAGATAGATTCTATTACTCCTCTTTGAAACCGTCTGTCTTCTCTGGACAAGATGTTCACATTGTTGTAAAAGTGATGTAAGTGGACAGCAGAGTCTTGACCTGAGGGGTTAGCCCTCCTGGGTTTGCACATTCGTCAATGGAGAGGGTGTTTTACAAATCTGTGCAGTCCTGGCTTCATTAAACAGCTTTAACTATATTTACTCTGTCTATGTCTGAGTGTTTTGTCCTTAGGATGCACAAGTTTCTGCCTCAGTGTGTTTGTGGGTTTGAAGATATGATGTTTATCAAAGGTCTTCTTGAGTTTCTCAGATGTTCCTGCATCATAGAATGAAGATGTTGTTATGTTGTCTTGTCTCCTCCTCTCTGTCTGCTCTGGATTTTTTATAGGTTCTGACAAAGGTTCAGTTTGGGTAGCCACAGGCTTTAGGTCCTCCCTTGATGTGCTTCTGTTCCTTATCCTCACCCTCTGTCTTAGTGGGCATGGTCTCAGCCCGATGGTTTAGGGTTCTGATGACCCAGCTTGTGCTCAAGTTGGCAGTGAGAGTCGAACGTCAAGTACTGATCTGTGTGTGAAGGTTTTCTGTACACCTCAATGTTGAAGCTTCTGTCTTCTTCAGTGTGTGATGCACAGTCCAAGAAGGGCAGACTGTCTCCTCTGACATCTTCCTGTGTGAACTTGATGTTACTGTCCACGGCATTTATACGTTCTGTGAAGGTTTCCATTTCCCTTGGTCTTATTTTACCCAGGTGTCGTTCACATACTTGAACCAGTGGCTAAGAGCAGTCTCTGTGAAGGTAATCAAGGCTCTGCTCTCAACTTCTTCCATGTAGAAGTTAATAATAATAATAATAATGATAATAACAATAATAATAATAATAATAATAATGCATTTTATTTGAAGGCGCCTTCCAAAGCACTCAAGGACACCGCAAATAACAACAACAGTACAACAAAAGACAGTACAAGTACAGGACAATTTTGTGTAAATAAATAGATAAGAAGAGGATGCAATTACATGGTGCCGTCTCGGCACAGAATTCAGACTCTGCAGTTCTCACCATACAGGAAGTCAACCGGGCCGGGTTAGGCAGGGCTAAGCTTCCGGGGTGAGAATAGTGCAATAGAGTGGAATAGAAGTTGGCCACTATTGGGGACAACGATGAGCCCATGACACAACTGTGATTCTGTCTGTAGAAACCTTCACTGCTCTGGCAGTAGGTGGTCATCAGAGAGAGGTCAGGTAAGGCAGCAATGTGGTCTGGGGTCAAGGTGGTTGCTCTGGACAGGCTGCTGCCCTGTAGCAGGCGCTTCTTCACCATCTGAACAGCTTCTTAAGGGGGAATGCATGTAAATCGTGATGTAAGATCACATGAAACTATTGTTTCATCTAGGCTCAGTGTTATTTCTCACACCTTGTTGGTGAACTCCAGTGAATTTTTGATGTCTTGTTGAGTGTTACCAGCCAAAGGAGCTAGGATACTGGCTAAATGCTTGGATATGTTATAGGTAACTGAGTTAATGCTACTGCTGATGGGTCTGAGCGGTGCCCTTTCCTTGTGTATCTTGGGGAGTCCATAGATACATGGGATGGCTTACCCGGGGTACAGTCTGTAATATAATGGCCTGTAAAGGATTTTGTCCTTTTCCATTTTTTTGCAGATATTTTTTAACCTTCTTTTTGTAGTAATTGGTAGGATCTTGCCTCAGAGTCTCATAAGTGTTAGTATCACTAAGCAGAACAGTGACATTGAAGCAGTAGTTTTCTGTGTTTAGCACTACAGTGCATCTCCCTTTGTCTGCCAGTAAGATGGTGACATTCTGGTCTCTTTTTAGAGATGCCACGGCCTTCCTTTCTTTGGCAGTGAGGTTGAAGTGGGTTACTTTTCCATAAAAAGAGCAGCTGATACCACCCATAGCTGTTCTACCTCTGTGTCTGCCAACTTCTTGTTTCTGATGGCTGATCCAATGCTGTGATGAGATCTAGTACCAGTATCTGTTCTGGTGTTACTACAAAATTCGGTCCTTTGGCAAGGACATCCTTCTCTGGTTGGGTGAGCTCTTTGTTGGACACATTTTTCATCACTTCTCTTGTATGTCTGAATGTGCTGTGTTGTTGATGTCCTTATTTTTCCAGGTGAGGGTTTCTGTTCTATGTGAGTTGCTTTGACGTGCCTGTAATGTTTGGAGTTTTCGTGTCTGCCGTTCCTTACTTTTAGCATGTTGTGATGCCTGTTCCTTCCCAGCAAATTTTAAGACATTTTCCAGGAAACTGCTTGGTGGTAGCGATGTTAGTTCCTCAAATGTCTGGTTAGTCTGCATCGATGCATTGATGGTGACTTTAAAGGGACAGTTTTTAATATGTAGTGGCATCTAGCGGAACAGAATTGGCAGAAATGTAATATAATATTTATAAGTCTGTTTAATTAGTGTGTATTCATCTGAAAATAAGAGTTGCTGTGTTTTCATTACCTTAGATTGAGCCGTTGATATCTACATAGTGAGTGGGACTCCATGTTGCACCACCATGATTCTACAGTAGCCCAGAATGGACAAAACTGGCACTAGTGAAGGCCTCTCATGGTTTTAAATTTAGTGGGTGGCTACAGGAAATGCAGCGGTTGGAAGACGAAGAAGAAGAGCGATAGCTGCTGTTTCTAGCCTAACTATCTGTATTGTGTGCAGTTTGAAACCATTCTAATAAAGGATGGTGGATCATATTTATTTTATACAAGAAAATCACAGGAGCGAGAAACGGAAACTTCAAGACGCTAAACAAGAGCAAGTCAAATGACGGCATGAAGCAATTATAAACCTTGAATTTGCCTTTTGAAGATGGACATCTCTGATGATAGAGAAATGTCTGCAGATTAACCTGAAGTTGCTGCTACAGGTAAGAGTAACATTACAGATTACAGCCATGGCTGTACTGCTCCGCCTCTTTTTATCTCCAAGTGTGGAAATAAAATATTCACAGTTTGTATAATTGATTAAATGTTAAAATATTAAAGGAATGAAGTCCTAAAACTACTTTGTTTTATGCCATGTATTGAATAAAGGTTGGTAGCTTCTTATCAGCAAAGCTGAACAGCTCTGCATGTGCACCTGTAACATTATGTGATGTTTACTATATGTAGCAGCTGGGCTGTCTGTCACTCGTGTGTGGGGGGGCTTAGTTACTGAGGGTCACGGCACAGGAACAGAAGCAGCAGCTGCTTTTAGGACCTACCTGCTGCAGTCAGACTGTCTGTTGTCACTCACTCCAAAAGTGTGCTGTGCCAGGCTTTGTGCACAGTGATAAATATGGAAACCCATTTCTACAAGTCAAAGACACGGATAAGTTGAAAACTAAGCCTGATGAAAAAATATTCCCACTGTTAGTGTACGCATGCAGGAGCGCATCTTCGTGTCCTCCCATACTGAAATAAATAGCGCTACATTTCACCAAATACTAGTCTCTTCAGTGTAGGCTGGAGTCAGGAGATTGACTCAAAGAAGATCACTGTAGAGCTGCAGAATCTGGTACAAAGGAGTTTATTACATCATACAAGGCAGCATCAACAATAAACAGTGAGTTCGGTCCTGAGAGCAAAACTCTTTGTCAGTCCTGCTTTTATGCTGAAGGGTCTCCACCTATTTCTTAAAAACCAGCCCCTGAGGGCCAGTTCTAATTGTGGATGACATTGCCTGATTTGTCTATGGCCCTTAGTGTTGCACGGTAAACCGGTACTAGAAAGGTACCGCGGTACCCAGCCGTTAAAAACAATACTTTTCATGTTTTATTAGTATCAGTACTCTATGAACTTTGTGCGACAGTGGGGCAGTGTGTCTGTGTGCAGTTTCTCTCTGCTTCCTCACTGCCTGCAGACAGAGTGGGCGTGGTTTCACAGTGACAGACAGTCACAGAGCAGAGCGAGACAGACATGGCTGAAAGTGGCAGGAGTGCTGCTGCTGACTGTCCGAGGCTTGTTGAAGAAGCAGACACACGGAGCGAGGTAGGGCTCGTTTTTATCTCAGAGCGCAGAAGCACGGTGAATCGGCGGAGGAATATATCCGCACCCTCTACGACCTAGCTGAGACCTGCCAGTTCGGTCCGGCGAAAATAGAGAATATTCGGGATAGGCTGGTCATCGGGATTGTGGACAAGGAGTTATCGGAAAAACTACAGCTGACAGCGGACCTAACACTGGAAAGAGCAGTGGAGATTGTGAGACAGTCGGAGCAGATAAAAGGACAAATAAGCTAGCAGGCTAGAGCCAGCTCGACCGACGCTAGCTACCTCAGCAAAGTGGCGCGAACACATGCACGCGCAGCTCCGACCCCACAGCACAGAGGTAGGAAAAAAAGCACGGCAGTTTCCACACCGCGAGCCCCGGACACCGCGGCGACAGGGGCAAGTGCTTCAGGCAAGGATCACCCAAACATGCAGCCTGTGCAGCCAGAAATGCTCAGTGCAGAAACTGCCATAAGACTGGACACTTTGCTGTTGTGCATCGCTCCGCCAGAGTGAACGAGGTAACCACAGTGGGGCAGGAGGCTGACCACAGTGGCAGACATTTTCTAGGTGAGATCAAAACAAAGTACACCTACATTGCAGACACTAATACACCATGGACTGTTAAACTAGCCATCAGAGACACTCCTGTGACCTTCAAGACTGATACGGGCGCTGATACCAGTGTGATATCAGATGAAACTTACCACAAGCTCAAACACCTGTCCCAGTTAGCAAGCGATGACATGGACTTTGACAGCCCAGGGGGAAAACTTGATGGTTAGGACAGTTCACAGCTTTAACAAAGTACAAAGGCCAGCAATACAAGTTCATCATACATGTGGTCAAAACAAACAGCTGCAGCACCTCTTAGGCCGAGCTGTCGCAGTGGCCATGGGACGTTTGATACAGATGTGGGCCTCTTGAAGATAAAGCCTGGTAAAATATGCCTGCGAGACAATGCTGTACCGTACAGCGTGAACACTGCGAGGAGAGTATCCGCACCCATGCTCCCCAAAGTTAAAGCTGAACTGGAGAGAATGGTGAAGTGTGGCGTCATTGAGGGAGTGACAGAACCAACAGAGTGGTGCACCCCGATGGTCCCGGTCCCCAAATGAACAGCTGATGTGAGAATCTGCGTTGACTTAATGAAACTGAATATGGCAGTTAAAAGGGAGAGGTACGTCTTACCTACTATAGATAACATACTGCCACGGATGGCAGAGTCCCAAGTGTTCTCCCTGCTGGATGCAGCTAGTGGCTTCTGGCAAATCCAGCTGGAGAAGGAAACAGCCAAGCTGACCACGTTCATCACTCCCATGGGGAGGTACTTCTTCAAGCGGCTCCCGTTGGGGATCTCCAGTGCACCGGAGATTTTTCAGAGGGAGATGTTGCTGCTGTTCAGAGGCCAGGAAGGGGTTGAGGTGTACATGGATAATATTCTCGTCCACGGCAGGGATGAGAAAGAGCAGGAAGAGAGACTCCAGAATGTCCTGCAGATCTTGGAGAGTGCAGGCTTGAAGCTCAATGACAGAAAGTGCCGCCCGCGCCAAAAACAGCTGAACTACCTGGGGCACCTCATCGATGAAGAGGGCATCTGCCCCGACCCCTCAAAAGTAAGTGCCATCACAGAGCTACAGCCACCAGATGACATGCCAGGCCTCCGAAGGTTCCTGGGTATGGTTCATTATTTGGGTAGATACCTGCCCAACCTGTCAAAAGTGATAAAACCCCTCAACGACCTGCTGAAAACTGAAGCGGTATAGACCTGGGACGCAGCACAAGTCGACGCTTTCAACAAGTTGAAACAACTCATCTCCACAGCACCCACACTTGCATTCTATGATGTAAACAAACCCACAACAGTGAGTGCAGATGCAAGAAGCTTCGGGCTGGGTGGTGTGCTGCTACAGTGCCATGTCGAGGGACTGAAACCAGTAGCTTTTTGCTCCAGAACATTGACCGATGCAGAACGGCGCTACGCGCAGATAGAGAAAGAGTGTTTGGCGGTCGTTTGGACCTGTGAGAGATTCTCCACCTACCTGTACGGATTAGACAGCTTCATAGTGCACACAGACCACAAACCACTAGCCCCACTGATCAACAACAAAGACCTCGACATGGTTCCCCTGAGGTGCCAACGCCTGCTCATGCGTCTGATGAGGTACAACCCCACTGCAGAGTACGTGCCGGGGAAAACACTGACAGTAGCTGACACACTGTCCAGACAGCCACTATCTGTAACACAGAGTAAAATATCAGAACTGACCTGTGATGTTTCAGTGTTGGAGGATGCAGCTCACGCAGCATGGCCAGTGTCGCCCTCCAAGCTGGAGCGGATCAAGCAAGAGACGAGCACTGACCGTGACCTGCTGGTGGTGAGTAAACTGGTGACACATGGGTGGCCAAAGCATGTGGGCAGCGTCCCAGTACAGGCCAAAGCATACCACCAATGGGGTAACAGCCTGTCAACCTCAAAGGGACTTCTGTTGTATGGAGATCGAATTGTTCTCCCACACAGTATGAGGGGTGACATACTCCACCGTTTGCATGATGGGCACCAGGGCATAACTAAGTGTCGCGAGAGGGCACGAATGAGTGTGTGGTGGCCCGGACTAGAGAAGGAGATCCAAGAACTGGTGACAAAGTGTCCTGAATGCATGCAAATCAGACCGACACAGAGGAAGGAGCCTCTGATGACAACACTGCTACCTCAAAGGCCATGGCAGAAGGTTGAGCCGACATCTGTGAGTATGAAAAGAGAAACTACCTGATTGTCATTGACTTTTTCTCTCGCTATTTGGAAATAGCACACTTACCCGACATGACCAGTGGGACCACCTGTGCGCGACTGAAAAAAATCTTCGCCAGGTGGGGGTGTCCAGATGAGCTACACACAGACAACGGACGACAGTTTTCTAGTAAGGAGTTTCAAAGCTTTTCTGTGGCTTATGACTTTAAACACATCACCTCCAGCCTTTACTACCCTCAGTCCAACGGTGCGGCTGAGAGGGCAGTTCAGACGGCGAAATAGATTCTTCGACAGGCCGACATGTTCCTGGCTCTTATGAGCTACAGAGCCACACCGCTACAAGCCATGGGTGCCAGCCCTGCACAGCTGATGTTGGGCAGTCAGATTAAGACAACTGTGCCCACAGTTGACAAAATCCTCGACCCAAAGTGGCCTGACTTCACAAAGGTGCATAAAGCTGACGCCAAGGCGAAGGAGAACTACAGGCGCACTTACAACAGGCGCCACGGTGTCAGAGCACTCCCACCTCTCAGAAAAGGGGAGAGAGTAGTGGTGAAACTCGACGGAGAGTCAAAATGGGGGACAGCAGGGACAGTCCAACAACCACACACAACACCAAGGTCCTACCTGATCCAGACGGGCCGTGGAACACTGAGGAGGAACAGGCGCCACCTGCGCCCAACCTTCCTTCCAGTTCAACAGCCAGACGAGACAGAGAGCACCAAGGTGAGTGAACAACCATCATCACCCCTGTGCTCATATCCAGATTCACCTGTCAGAGAGACTGTTCCAGCGGAGCCTGGGGGACATGATCAGGCTCGGGTGACTTCCAGTGGAAGAGTCATCCGTCCACCTGACAGATTTAAAGACTTTGTATGTACTTAACAATTAGCTTGCCAACAATGGAGCAGAATAATCTCCGGCAGCTATGGAGGTGAATGGGCAGTCTACACCATAACCTCAGGGAAATAATAGAGAAAGAATGAAAGAAGGGACTGAATGCAGATGTGCACTGTTAATGTTATTCTTCCTGTTGTGTTACAGCACTTTCTTGCCTGGTTTATAAGTGGCTGACAAGTGAAACATGTTATTAAGTTACAGAGTGTTCCACTAACCTACACTGTAGGTTAATCATACTTAGGTTAATCGCTATTCTCTCTTATCATTACCTGCCTCAGTTGTTTAATTCTTAGGAGAAGAGACACTGCAGGTTTTCTTGGTTATTGTTTTCATACATTTATGTCTATGACTCAAAAGAGGGGAGATGTCATATGAGTGTGGTATCCAGGGGACTGTTTTGTGTATGCGTGCACTGATCTGAGTTCATGTGTACTGATAGCGGAGGCGAAAGTAGTTCCGTCGCCCGGGTTGTAAGTTACTGCTGGTGTGTGACACGAGAGCGAGAAATAAAGAGCGTCGACAAGAAGCATCATTGCCCGTTATTCTTTGGAGATAACTTACACAACAAGTATGCTGATCAACAACACCACTTATAAATGATCTATTTTAAATCAATCAGTACTAGTAATATAATCATAGCATGTACATTTTTGTCAATAATTTATAATATATATTGTAATTTATATTATTATAAAATGGTGTGATTAGAGCACAGACCTCCACCAGGTCTGGGTCATTTGTGTTGTACATGTCAGACTGTGGCAGAAAGTTAGGACTCAGATGCAGGTTGGTAGCGGTAAAGACAGGCTTTATTTTCAGAAACGTATCTCTGAAGACAGAGTGACAAATCAATGGCTGTGAAACGCTAAATGTCCAAAGAAAACACTACAAAGACAACACAAGGAAAACAAAAGGCGCTCCCGCAGGAGGAAAAGGAATAACTACTCTGATCTTACAAAATTAGAATCTATGAAAATGTATCAAAATAAAACTCTCTCAAGGAGGAAAAGCACACAGGCTATGAAATTAACTACTCTTTCTATGCTGAAAATTCTACAAACGAAAAGCGCTCCAAAAGGAGGAAAAGCAACACGCTATGAAATTAGCTGACTAAACAAACAAAAGACTGACAAAAAATGTATAAACTCAGAATCGCTCTTCTACAGAGTAATACAATTTCAGAAAACAAAACTTGGCAATACTTAGCTGTGAGACAAGACAAGGCTGTGAACAAGGCTGGATGTATTCGACAGGATGAACGAAATACTCTGGCAACGAAGACAGGGGAAGACAAAGACTATATACACATGAGGGAAGGGAGCACAGGTGGAAACAATCAGGGATCAGGGAAGACGCCAGACCAGTGACACAAGAGGAAGGGCAAGTGACCTGAAACGAGAGGAGAGTTACTTTTCAAAATAAAACATGAAAATTCACAAGACAAAAAACCAAGACAGGACATCCCTCACCACGGTGTGACAGTACTTTAGTGCACTAATGTAGTTTGCAGGCTAATAATCCAGGGTTTGAACTTTATCAACATGAAATGCAAATTGCAAATTTCCCCTTTGTGGAACGAATAAAGTATTATCTTATTATATGAATTGCCAGACTTACAGTTAATGTCATTTATGTTCATTATTTTTATGCTGAATAAAATTGTAGTTAATGTGCTGTTAATTTTTTTCTACTACAAGCACTGAGCTTTTAATGGAAAATCAGGTTATTTAATAATCTCTGAGAGCAAACAAGACAAATGAACAAAACAAGAAGACACTTGTCTTCTTGGATACAGATACAGAAGCTATAAAGCTCAGAAGCTTTTACAAAAATATATGTTTTTATTTTGATGTTTTAAGTTTAAGTGTTTTAATTAATAAAAAGAAATAAATCATTTTAAGTTCCACATTCTGTCACCTAATATTTTATTCCATTACTTTTGATGATGTTTTAGTTTTCCACCATGGTATCGTTTCAGTATCGGTATCGAGATATTTAAGGCAGTTTTGTACCGAAGTCATAATTTTGGTATCGTGACAACACTAATGGCCCTTTTCATTGGTTGACCTTTGTAGCACACCCAACGCCTGATACCATTAGCTTTCTTCATTAGCCAGTAGCATCTTAAAAATTACACCTTAAGCACTTAGCCTCTTTCACACTGCCGTTTGCATGTGGGGATCCTGCATCAATTCTCCACACCCTCCTCTGTGTGAAAGTGTTAGATGCGGAGAGGGGGGAAATTTCACTCTGGCGCTGATCCGCCTCTGGAAGTAGTATCAGGGCCTCATTATTGGTGAGCCGTCCCAGTGTGAACGGATAATCCGGAGGCGCGGAGCGAGGGCGTGTCGGTCTGACAGTCTAACTGCACAGGTCCTTCACTCAACTAAATACAGAGAAATGTCCCACAGAGCAACGTTACAGGACCGAACAACAGTAACGTAGTAACTGTAACTGTCTTTGGCAACTTATATGAGGAAAACAAATACCACAGCTGTATGTGGAGAAGCGTCCTCCCGCCTGTCCTACCGACTCTTCCTCACATTTCTGCCCAAAAAACAGCGTCTGTCACCGGCAAAAAAAACTTTAACTCACCGAGTGTTTGTGATGAAAATAAATCACTGCGTCCGTCAGCCCTCCTGACCGAGACTTCACTGAACTTTCCCCCAGAAAACAGCCTCCGTCCCCGCGAGTGACAGTCAGACAGCGTCCTGTTTTCCTGTTTAATGGTGATTGTGTATAATTATGTAATTTAGCCCAAAAAACTTCACTCCGTCACTTTCCAGGATGTTTGGTGGGTCAGGATCTCAATCACTACACATTGTAACAGCATCAATATGATTATAAACTGTCCACAGGTTTAGATAGACAACACCAACGTCATCAACATGACGTGTACCGTCACGCCTCTTTAGGAGCGGCAGCGCAGCTTTCTGTGTGAATTACACACGTGAAGGCGGAGAGGCTTCGCTCTGTGTGAATCACCATCGGCGGAGAATTGGCGAACCACCGATCCGGAGATAATGCGGAGAAGCAGTGTAAAAAGGGCTCTTGTGGCTATTGTTATCAAAAGAGCAGTAAACCCAAGGCCTGGGAGAAGGAGAGGCTCATGCTGAAGCAGGAGATAGAGAACATAAGAACTCAGTATTTTGTGAGACGCGCTAGTGAAACGGAGTCAGGCATTATTGAAGATGGTAAATGTAAATGGTAATTTGACTGGTAATTGCTCAACAGCACTTTACAGCACTAGTCACATTCATACACAGATGACAGAGGCTGTGATGCAAGGTGCCATGGTTTGGGGGTTAGTGAAGCTGCAGGGGTTAGTGAAATAGAGTCATAAAACTATTTTCCCAGTGTTCCAGATGCAATTATGGTGGAAAGCAAAGTTTTAAATGGAGGTTTCAGAAGATGCTAATCCAGATTGTTGAGCCCATCAAACCTAGTGATGGGCTGAAAACAACAATCTGTGAGGCAGATGGAGGTTTCTCAAGTACTTGGATGACTTAAGAAACAGGGTTTTGACTGTCTCTGATATGTTAGAGAAGTGTATGTTTGTGTAGGGGATGGAGAGGTGGGCCTCGAACACTAGTATGCAAGCCATTCCACAAGTAAATTAGCAAAACACACTCAGTGAAGCAAGACATGGACTTTGTGCCTTTCACAGTTCACATACAAGGCCCATCATTAAGTCAGTACGCCTGAGGGTAAAAAACAGTCCAACTTGGAGTAGAAAAATCTAAATAGGGACTTCCGGTCTGGCTGGCGAAGTGATGGCAGCATAGACTAACAGGCTCCCGACGGTAAAATGTAAACACGGCCCGGCCACGACTCAAAATTCCTCTGTGACGCGCAAATATACATACAAATGAAACGGGCCAAAGATTATGCCCAGGAAAGTTAAGAAAAGTGTCACGCAAAGGAAGGAAAACGACGATGTGGAAGAAGATCGACTGTCACAAGCTAGCAACAACATGCTAACGGACACGCAACCGACTGACCCGGAACAGAGCCATGATGCTAATCTCAGAATTATCCTAAAAGAGCTACGAGAATTTAGAAAGGACTCTAGCTAGAAACTGACCGACATTCTAGAAGACATTAATAAGATCTACAAACGAGTGGAAGAGACGGAGGAGCGTATAGACGCAGCGGAGACTCGAATCCAGTCTTCAGAGGAGGTTTTGGCTGAGCTGGTGAAACTTCAGGCGCAAACAGAAGCTAAACTGATGGACCTGGAGGGGCGCTCCCGACGGGAGAATGTCAGACTATATGGGGTGAAGGAGGGAGCTGAAGAAGGCACGGCAACAGTGACTACGTTCGTGGAAGATCTGTTAAATAAAGGCCTGGAGCTCCCGTCCTCCACAGCCCTGAATATTGAGAGGGTGCACCGGATGCTCACCACGAAAACCCCGTCCGAAGCCCCGCCAAGATCCATCGTGGTCAAATTCTCATAAAAAGACATTAAATCCAGGAATAAAAATAGAAATGAGTAAGAAAAAAAACGAATTGAATGAAATTTACTCAAATGATATTAAGGAAAAATTAACCTTTCTAAAACAAAAATACTATGAAACCGGAAGTAAATCAGCTAAATTATTAGCTTACAAATTAAAAAAGCAACAGGCAGAAAATACAATTCATAAAATAAGGGACCCCATTACCAACTCTACACACTACAAAATAAAAGATATCCAACAAACCTTTGAAACATTTTATACAAATCTATATACCCAACCCAAAACAGATGAAGAAGTGATGGAAGCTTTTTAAAAACTCATAAAATTACCCAAAGTGAGCGATGAACAAAATAGGTTTCTAATTGGTGAAATTACAGATGAAGAAATTAGTAATTTCGGACGGATTTCCGGCAGAGTGGTACAAAGAGATGAAGGACTTACTCACCCCTAGAATGAAAACTACATACAACCATGTGCTTAAAACTGGCATTTCTCCTCTTTCTTGGAAAGAAGCAGTGATCTCCGTGATACCAAAAGAGGGTAAAGACAAGTTAGACTGTGGAAGCTATCGGCCGATAAGTGTTCTGAACCAAGACTATAAGATCTTTACCCACATTTTGGCAAAAAGAATTGAAAATATTCTTCCTCAGATAATAAGTCTAGATCAAACAGGTTTTATTCAGCAAAGACAGACACAAGATAGCATTCGCCTAACTCTACATGTGATTGAGGAGATAAACAAAAATAAACTCCAGGCAGTAATGTTAAGCCTTGACGCCGAGAAGGCTTTTGATCAGGTTAATTGGGAGTTCCTATTTCGACTATTGGACAAATTTGGATTTCATCAAATTTTTATTAAAACTATTAAAGCACTGTATAATAAACCAAAAGCCAGAGTAAAAATAAATGGAGCAATTTCAAACCCATTTGGTCTGGAAAGAGGGACCAGACAAGGCTGCTCATTGAGTCCATTCAGAACAATAATATTACTGGTATAAAAATATTAGACCAAGAATACAAGATTTCTTTATGTGCTGATGACGTTTTAACTAGTTTGTCAAACCCCGGAAATTCAATTTTGGAACTACTATCATTCTTAGATGCTTTTGGCTCGGTCTCAGGCTAGAAACTGTACATCCAAAAGACCCAAATACTAAACTTCAGTTACAAACCTAGTCAAAACATTACTTCTAAGATTCAACTAAAATGGGATCTAGAACATATGAAGTACCTGGGAGCCAACATCCCAAAAGATTTATCAAACTTATACAACTTAAATTTTGATCTAATAAATAAGAAATTAAAGGAAGATATGAAGAGATGGAATCTTATTTCAATATTAAGTTTTAAATCTCGGATTGAATCGGTAAAAATGAACATCTTGCCAAGGATACTATATCTATTCCAGACCCTCCCAACTGAAATTAATGATAAACAATTCAACGAATGTGATAAATTATTATCACGTTACATTTGGCAGGGGAAAAAAAATGAGAATAAGGTTCCAAACTCTTCAATTATCAAAAAATAAGGGTGGACTGGCTCTTCCCTGCCTAAAAGATTACTATATATCGGCCCAGCTAAGGATCCTGTTCTGTTGGTGCGTCTCAGATTACAAAGCAAGATGGAAGGAAATTGAAGAAAACATATCGGGGATGATGCCAATTCAAGGAAGAATAGGGGTTAAAAGACTAATTAAATTCTTGATGGAAACAGGAAATAAATGGATCAACTTATCCCTGAAAACATGGTAGAAATGATATGTTAGAAGAGGTAAAGATTCTGAAATGGTGCTGCTACGATCTTGACTTTGCCCCAAATAAGATGGATGCCAACTATAGGGGATGGGTTAGCCGGGGTCTCTCCTCATATTGTACCTTGTTCAACCAGTCAACACTGAAGAGCTTTCAGATATTGAAAAGACTACATGGTCTCAACAATAGTGACTTTTTTAGATATCTTCAGATATGCCACCACCTAAACAGCAATATGTTAAAAAGTCAAAAGGTGTTTTAAAACAGTTTATTAAAAGTGTTTATCAGTGCTTATATGAAAGATTCCATGCTTAAAGTCATCTCTAGACTTTATAGAGGCCTGCAGGAAATAAAAATAGTGAAAACCACACATGTAAAACAAAAATGGGGCAGGGAAACCAACAGCTGCCTTTCAGAAGATACCTGGATTAAATACTGTGAATTTCAGTGGAGGATAACATGCTCAAAGTCATGGAAATCTTTCGGCTGGTAGTGTCTCATTAGGTATTTCACTACACCTGCTCAGCATGGCTACCATACAGGATCTTCTAGCTGTTAGAGGTTGTGTCGTTCTCAGGAAGCCAATCACTACCATTTGTTCTGGGCCTGTCCAAAAATAAATATTTTCTGGCGCAAGGTTTATTCAGAACTAGTAACTATATTTGGAAATGACATTACATTTAACTGGGACGAACTTCTTTTTGGGCTTGTACACTCAGCAAATGTAAGTGTGAAAAATAAATATTTATTTGGAATACTGAGTCTAGCTGCTAGAAAAGCCATTACAAAGAAATGGCTCAAGCCAGACGTCCCATCTATAGATGAATGGTATGATATTATTTACGATATGTAATTGAAAGAATCACTTTTTCAATGAGGCTCCAGCAATCTAAATTCAGTGACATCTGGAAGCAATGGAAAATGTACATTTCCCTGAAACGCCCTTCTTTTGTTTAAGTTTCTTTTCTATATCAAGATGTACTTGATTGGTTAATTATTTTGCTGTAATATTGTGACAGAAAACACCCCATCCCATGTTCATGTTGTGTTACGTGATAAAATGCTTTGTAGAAAAAAAAAAAAAAAAAAGAAAGAAAAATCTAAATAGGGTTAGGACAACAAAAATCAGACAAAGTCGAGGCTGAGCGAGAGCTACAGTGGGGCAAAAAAGTATTTAGTCAGCCACCAACTGTGCAAGTTCTCCCACTTAAAAAGATGAGAGAGGCCTGTACTTTTCATCATAGGTATACCTCAACTATGAGAGACAAAATGAGAAATAAATAAATAAATAAATAAAAAATTCCAGAAAAATCACACTAGCCTCTTTCACACTGCCGTTTGCATGCGGGGATCCTGCGCCAATTCTCTGCACCCTCCTCTGTGTGAAAGTTTCAGATGCGGAGAGGGGGGAAATTTCAGTCTGGCGCTGATCCGCCTCTGGAGGTAGTATCAGGGCCGCATTATTGGTGAGCCGTCCCAGTGTGAACGGATAATCCGGAGGCGCGGAGCGAGGGCGTGTCGGTCTGACAGTCTGATAACTGCACAGGTCCTTCACTCAACTAAATACAGAGAAATGTCCCACAAAGCAACGTTACAGGACCGAACAACAGTAACGTAGTAACTGTAACTGTCTTTAGCAACTTATATGAGGAAAACAAATACCACAGCTGTATGTGGAGAAGCGTCTGTCCTCCTGTCCGTCCTCCGCCTGTCCTACCGACTCTTCCTCACATTTCTGCCCGAAAAACAGCATCTGTCACCGGCAAAAAAAAAAAACTTTAACTCACCGAGTTGTTGACTGCGGTCAAGCCAGCCGTGGTTCGCGTTTGCTTGGTCAAATCAGCCGCACGTTGTTTAGTGCGTAAGGATATTTCACCCAACTTTGACGTGGAATAAAAAGCTTATTTTCCATAAGTAGTCCAATATTCATTTACTGCTGAACGTAGTCCTTCCTAGACTACATGCATGCATAATATCAAGTACTTTTACTGTGGACTTTTGAGTAATCCTCTGTCATAATCCTTAACAGAGGACATGATTAAGTACATTTCACCCAACTTTGATGTAGAATAAAAAGCTTATTTTTAATAAGTTGTCTATGATTCATATACTGCTGAACTTAGTACTTCCCAGACTACCTTCAGGCTGAATATCAAGTACTTTTACTGTGTACTGTGACAGAGGATTACTCAAAAAGTACACAGTAAAAGTACTTCATATTATGCATGCAAGTAGTCTAGGGAGTACTAAGTTCAGCAGTTTATGAATCATAGACTACTTATGGATAATGTTTTTTATTCCACATCAAAGTTGGGCAAAATATCCTCAATCTTATCCTTTTAAGGATTATGACAGAGGATTACTCAAAAAGTACACAGTAAAAGTACTTGATATTATGCATGCATGTATTCTAGGAAGGACTAAGTTCAGTGGTATATGAATATTGGACTACTTATGGAAAATAAGCTTTTTATTCCACGTCAAATTTGGGTGAAATATCCTTACGTTTTTCCTTTCGCCCTTTGAAATCCGGACGCAAACCTCCGTGATACCTTCAGTGTATTACCGGGAATAATTACTGTAAAAGTATCTTAATTTTCACGGGTCTGACTGTGTGACTGCAGTCTGCCCCACTGTCACTACCAGCAGCTCTTTAGAGCGGTGTCATTACGATTACCGTAAATGTTCGTATGTTCGCGCACTAGAAAACAACGTGCGGCTGATTTGACCAAGCAAACGCGAACCACGGCTGGCTTGACCGCAGTGAGTGACTGAGATGAAAATAAATCACCGCGACCGTCAGCTCTCCGGACCGAGACTTAACCGAACTTTCCCCCAGAAAACAGCCTCCGTCCCCGCGAGTGACACAGTCATAGTGTCCTGTTTACTGATGGTGATTATGTATAATTATGTAATTTAGCGCGAAAAACTTTACTCCTCACTTTCCAGGTGGGTCAGGATCTCAATCACTACACATTATAACAGCATCTATATGATTATAAACTGTCCGCGGGTTTAGATTAACAGGGAGAACACCTGGGAAACACCGACGTCATCAACATGACGTGTACCGTCACGCCTCTTTAGGAGCCGCAGCGCAGCTTTCTGTGTGAATTACACACGTGAAGGTGGAGATGCTTCACTCTGTGTGAATCACCATCGGCGGAGAATTGGCGAACCACCGCTCCGGAGATAATGCGGAGAGGCTGTTTAAAAACGACTACTGTCTGATAAAGAATTTATTTGCAAATTATGGTAGAAAATAAGTATTTGGCCAATAACAAAAGTTCATCTCAAAACTTTGTTATATACCCTTTGTTGGCAATGACAGAGGTCAAACATTTTCTGTAAGTCTTCACAAGGTTTTCACACACTGTTGCTGGTATTTTGGCCCATTCCTCCATGCAGATCTCCTCTAGAGCAGTGATGTTTTGGGGCTGTCGCTGGGCAACACAGACTTTCAACTCTCTCCAAAGATTTTCTATTGGATTGAGATCTGGAGACTGGCTAGGCCACTCCAGGACCTTGAAATGCTTCTTACAAAGCCACTCCTTCGTTGCCCGGGCGGTGTGTTTGGGATCATTGTCATGCTGAAAGACCCAGCCACGTTTATCTTCAATCCCCTTGCTGATGGAAGGTTTTCACTCAAAATCTCATGATACATGGACCCATTCATTCTTTCCTTTACACGGATCAGTCGTCCGGGTCCCTTTGCAGAAAAACAGCCCCAAAGCATGATGTTTCCACCCCCATGCTTCACAGTAGGTATGGTGTTCTTTGGATGCAACTCAGCATTCTTTCTCCTCCAAACACGACAAGTTGAGTTTTTACCAAAAAGTTCTATTTTGGTTTTATCTGACCATATGAAATTCTCCCAGTCCTCTTCTGGATCATCCAAATGCTCTCTAGTAAACTTCAGATGGGCCTGGACATGTACTGGCTTAAGCAGGGGGACACGTCTGGCACTGCAGGATTTGAGTCCCTGACGGCGTAGTGTGTTACTGATGGTAGCCTTTGTTACTTTGGTCCCAGCTCTCTGCAGGTCATTCACTAGGTCCCCCCATATGGTTCTGGGATTTTTGCTCACCGTTCTTGTGATCATTTTGACCCCACAGGGTGAGATCTTGTGTGGAGCCCCAGATCGAGGGAGATTATCAGTGGTCTTGTATGTCTTCCATTTTCTAATAATTGCTCCCACAGTTGATTTCTTCACACCAAGCTGCTTACCTATTGCAGATTCAGTCTTCCCAGCCTGGTGCAGGTCTACAATTTTGTTTCTGGTGTCCTTGGACAGCTCTTTGGTCTTGGCCATAGTGGAGTTTGGAGTGTGACTGTTTGAGGTTGTGGACAGGTGTCTTTTATACTGATAACGAGTTCAAACAGGTGCCATTAATACAGGTAACGAGTGGAGGACAGAGGAGCCTCTTAAAGAAGTTACAGGTCTGTGAGAGCCAGAAATCTTGCTAGTTTGTAGGTGACCAAATACTTATTTTACCAAGGAATTTACCAATTAATTCATTAGAAATCCAACAATGTGATTTCCTGGATTCTTTCCCCCCATTCTGTCTCTCATAGTTGAAGTGTACCTATGATGAAAATTACAGGCCTCTCTCATCTTTTTAAGTGGGAGAACTTGCACAATTGGTGGCTGACTAAATACTTTTTTGCCCCACTGTATTTTCGGTTTTATACTTAAGTGACTGGTTCAAACTGGTTAAATGAGACAAGAAGCATATTCATATGTTTTCATATGTCAAGTATCTTTCTACAATCGTTTTCCACAAAGGCATCAATACTCTTTGCTTCTACCCAAATATGAGATATTTTTATTCAATTATTTTTAAACATAATAAAATCAACAAATCTGAAACAGAAAAATTACAATATAAAAAAGGTAAAATGACCAAAGTAATGCTGCATCCTTTTTTTCAAATGACTCATGACCTCATTGACTAGTTGATCAGTGCTGCATGAACAAACCAATAGAGTGATGTAGCCAACTACACAGCTATGCTGTTTGGATGAATTACTCCACATGGATCTTTCTTGGGTGACATATTGCAAGTTGTTTTTATCTACAGTGTATTTAGAGTACATAATGGGAATAAATGCTGAGAGTATTTATCCCATGTCAAGAGTCTTAACATGGAGATTGGTTTTGTCTTTATTGTATTCAAGAGAAGATGAAGTTATAAAAATTAAAGAGAAAATTACATCACACTTTTGATACCCCTC
Source organism: Sparus aurata (assembly GCF_900880675.1). NCBI lineage: Eukaryota > Metazoa > Chordata > Actinopteri > Spariformes > Sparidae > Sparus > Sparus aurata. The sequence goes on along the minus strand of NC_044203.1, from coordinate 1,523,105 downwards.
TGGTTATGTACATGGGGAATATGGAACTCTGCATATTCATTTCATTGTTTAAACCACCTAATCAAGCCCAGGAAGCACTGCCAGAGTAAACTCAGCCATAAATGTTTTTGTGGAGCTGGATTCAATCTAACGAAGACAATCTAGTTAAGACACTTGAGGCTGGCTAAGATAGTATTTGCCTGTTTGTGAATCCACAAACTCTCACAGGCTGTGTGTGTCTCTGGTATGAAGACACAAGGATACCTCTGGAGGGTTGACCTTAATGACACTGCAACCTCAGTTTGGAATTCCATGTATCCTGTCTCAAGCCAACATACAGAGCTGTTTCTGATGAGGAACTCAGTGTTTTCGTTCATCTCAGGATTTAAACACTGGAACGGATTCATTTTCTTTCACACTTTTATAAAAAAATTGTCTTGCTATATCATAATACTACTGAGTAATGAATATCTGAAGCAGTTAAACATGTTCACGATGTATCCATTAAACCCTGATGAAAACAACTGGAAACCAATCTCCCCTCCAGATATTTTAGTCAGACAAAGATGGCGAGCGCAGTGACCTGCCGCTGGCCGGGCTGTTGCTGTAGGTGTGGGAGTTGTCTCTCTCTCTGTCCTTCTCCTTATCCCTGCTTTCGTGTTTGTGCTTATGTTTGTGTTTGTGCTTGTGCTTCTTCTTCTTCTTCTTGTGCTCATGGTGGTGGTGGTGATGGTGGTGGCCATGTTCGCTGCCATGTTTGGAGGACATAGAGCCAGTCTCTTTGGCAAAGGAAGGCACCGGTGTGGTGGGCATGGAGGGCATGGACTGTTCGACCGATGGTGGCTCTTTACCTTGAGAGAGAAAGAGGACAAGTGTGTGTTACCAAATTATTTGTATTTGTATTCCTTTTTCAGATGCAAGAATTATTCTGTGTGTATGTGAGTGCTCACCTGGTGTTGAGGGTCTTTCCAACAGATTGAGATGATGGTGAATGAAGGCCTGACTATCATGAACAGTCTCCATATCAATATCCTCCTCTTCCATTGTGTTGAACTACAGCAAACCAGAACTACATATTAATACCAGATAGCACCAATAACCAACCAGCAGTATTTTCTAATAGAGGCTTTGTAGATTGCAGAGATGCTATTGTAACATGACACCATTTTAGAATCAAACTAAAATGAGTGAAATCAAACTGACGGTTACCCTGATCTTGAAGCGTGCCCCTCTTCCATCATCATCCTGCTGCTGCAGGACCTGTCCTGGCTCTGGAGGGGAGCCCAGTGGGGTCTCAGCCTTCCTCTTCAGGCCCTGAGGGGGCTGGCCCACCCCACACACCCCTAATGAAATAGGATCTGGCTCTTCATCCACCTGGCAGAGACAAACAAAAACACTTGAATACCAGTCTTTTCCCTTGGTTCATGGAAAAGATAAGGACACATATTTGCAGCAGGTTTGGGGTAGCATACGCCCAGATGGATATATATGTTTAACGTGGGACAAAAAGGTGTCTAAAATACATGTTGCTGCTGGTATGGTTTCTACTGCAGGTAGATGACTCAGGGTAAGTACCTCATACAACCCCAAATCTAAAGAAACTATCACTTTAATATGTAGCACATGAGCTTACTTATGACTTTACATTCTTTTTTTATGATAATGTAAAATGTATGATAATAATAATGTGAGTTTGCAACACACTGAAATTGTGTATATGAAACCAAACAGAAAAAGAATGAAAAATGAATATTATTGTTAATACTTTTGATAACTTGGCAGCAGCTCCCAAGGTTTTTGTCAGTGATGTAATTTCAGGCTGCAGGACAGCCTGAGCCCGGACCAGGATAGTACTGACTCAATCAGCTGTCAGAGAGATGGTTTGTAACTGCCAGAATTGTGCTCTTCACAGTTGTTCTTGGTAAAACTCTGATGCAATGGGAATGAGGTAGAGCCAAACACTGTTGCAGCACTATAGTAGCCATAATTACATAGATCAAACCTAAGATAATGTTATTTAGTCACTATCTGTGAGCCATCTAAGAACCTTTATGTTGCAAAACTAAATCAAAGACATACAATGAGAAAGAACATCCACTAAGCAGCTCACTGATTACATCACCACTGGCATAAACTACAGGAACCTTGCATGATGTAGTATGTCTTCAACACATTCAGTGCGTTTACATGCACAGCTTAGTCAGATTACAGCCATAGTTCGACTATGCTGCTCAGTCGGACAACTGCAATTATCCGAGTATACATGCCAGTGAGAAAATCGAATTACTGGCCGAAAGCGCGTCATACCCCGGTACGCTAGGTGGCGCTGTACCCATTTCAACTAGTGTTAACGGCGCACCTCCGGCTGACCTCTTTACGTCACCAGCTGCCTCGGCATTCAAGAAAGATGGCGTACGAAGAGCGAGACGAAGCTACATCTTTGTACACTTCGTATATGGTGTACATGATAATTACACAGACTAGGGGCACTCTGGCGCTCTTTCTTGTGGTTATTTCGGAGGAAAGCCGCCACCGTCCGTCTACTTCCGGCTCACGGCCCCGGGGAAAAATCTCGCGCCTGCGCAGAACGCAAAATCCGATCCGATCCGCTGGAAACGTATACATGCAGGAGTAATGCGACTTTCAATCGAATAATCTACGTAGTGTAATTCGACTACGAGAAATCCGATCCGGTCCGATTTTAGTCAGACAAAGGTGTATACATGCATCTTAAAAATCCGTTCATAGTCAGACTAACGCAGTAATTCGGTTTTCTTGAGTGTCATGTAAACGCACTGAGTGTTGACTTGAACTACACAGTTTCTGGTCAAAATAATACAATGATTACTTGCAAGGCTTCTGGATTCACAAGATCACATGAACACACACAGTGGTTGAATCAATCTGTCTCCTGTGAGACATGTTCATGGTTTCTGTGTGACAACCAGCAAGAAGCAACTGTCATCTGAAAACAACAATGATGGCTCCTGGAGAGGTGAGTCTAGTTGTTATATCAATTACTTAAGAACTGCTCTTCTTTAAATGAAATACACCCTCCAAAGAATGGCAGTGAAAGTCTTTCCCAAAGAAAAGGGTTTTCGTGCGTCTCTCGACTGGTTTCAGTGAGAGTTGATTTAGAAGCAGGATCTGCTGGGGTTAACTCCATCTTGCTGTCAGTATGACTGATGTGAGTTAGCCCATGCAGACCATGACGGACAGATGGTTCGTCTAATCACGAGCCAATTTTTGACGAAGGCAAGATGGGATGGCCAGTAGCTACTTTAATACTCACTATATTTTTCATATACCTTTTTTCCCCGTCTATCCCTCTTCTTCTAAAGCAAGCTTTACCTATGATAGAGAAACAACAGAAAAGGAAGCTTGGCTTTTGGATTGTGAGCAGTACGCCACAAGAGGATTTACACCAGTGGCATCTGCAGAGTGGCCAGCCAGACCAGATGGATAAAACATTACAGAAAGCGATGCGACTGCCCCAGGAAGAGAGGAAAAGAGGCGGTATAAGAGCTAGGCTGACCCGACTTGGACTAGGAGCTGCTCCTCTTCCAGCCCTTCTGCTGGCGTATGTCCAGATGGAGGAGAATAAAGTGGATGAGGTGCGAATAAGGTTCACTCAGTAACATGAAAACAGAGCCTGATGTATGCACATCTTTACAGAAATGTGGTTAACCCCTAACATCCTGGATTAAGCTATGGATGCACTGAATGGACCATGTTCAGCACTAACAGGACTGCAGCAAGAGAAGAGGAGAAGGGCATTAAATCTACATAAATAGTAAACGCAGTTGAAGTGAATGGACAGTGTTCACCAGATGGTAGAATTTCTGACGCTAAAATATTGACCATATATATTATCTGCCAAGAGAATTCACCAGTGATTTTATAGTTAGTGTATACATTTTCACAGATGCCAACTCAAAAAATGCACAGCAGGAATTGTATGATGTCATCAGCAGCAACACATCTAAGCAACCAGATGGAATTTTCATCGTGGCCGGTGATTTTAATCACCCAAACATGAGAACTGTTTTACATATATTCCAGCAGGAATATCCTAGTCCATGTGTATACAAATATTCCTGGTAGCTAAAAAGCCCTCCCACTTCCTTACTTTGATCGACAGATAATATTCATCTGCTTCTTTTGCCTACATAAACTCAGATAATAAACCATCAGTACAAACTGTTAAAGTGAATAGACAGAAGAAGCTACAGATGCTAACAACCTGCCGTTGTGCATCTTGAGCATCTTTGGTGACATTACATTGCAGCAAATGTGTTTATGACGTGGTAATCACAAAAACAGTACATTTATTCTCCAACTAGAAGGCCTGGATGAATGTAGAGTTGAGAGCCATAGGATGTGAAACTCCTTAATTCATCATCGACACTCAATTTTCTAAAATAGATGTAGCTAAAGACTAGACACAGTTTTGTTTTTTAAACTTTTTACGTTTTCAAATTATGACAATTTACCTTGTAACACTGTAACCTTTAAAGTATTTCTTAATGTGCTTGCTAGTTTCAAGTTCATAGAAGTGCTATGCTGAAGACCATCTAGCATTATGACTATGAGCTTTTAAGGAAAAAATTGTTAATAACTTGCTAAATAACAATTTAGTCCAATCAGTAGTTCATCAAATGTGCCTTCTATATACACTCAACTAACTGTCCTGCCAGTCAAAATGACCCCAAACCACTTACAGCTGTGTAGCTCATGCCGACACCATGGATGCCAATACTGGCAGGCGTGTCCATGACGGTGCCAACACCAAGTTCAGGCTTAATGGTGGGGTTTAGGACAGCTTTCTTCTCCTTCAGGTTAAGCACGAGTCCCAGTTCTGGCAGGGGCAAGCATGAGGGCCGAGTCAAACCGAACAATGTATAGTAGAGGTTCACGGCATCACAGCGTAGCCGCCAGTCATGGGAGGTACCTGAGAAAAAGAAGGGAAATACGGAGTGATGAGTGAGAGCAGACAGATGTGGGAAGAAGACAAAGCTGTTTGGATCAAATGAGCTCGAAAAAAGGTGATAAATGGGCACTGACTCTTTGTAACTGACCATTTTCTAACCAGGGAATTCCACTGGTTGCATGTATGTTGTTGAATGGCCCTGCTACGGTTTTGCTACAGTTTTCATCATCCGTCAACCCCCATCGGCTACTTTTTGATTGCAGCATGGCACAGCACCGCCAGGCAGCTGTAGTTCCAAGACTGAGGAGTTCCCGCAATAATTACAGAATCATGGGCGAGCGCAGTTAAAGGGATAGTTTTTTTTTTTTTTAATTGGGGTCATATAAAGTACATATCTATAGTTGGTCTATTCCCTACCGTAATTGCCGATCAGCGCAGCCTCAGTTTGGAGAAGTAGAGAGCCGCTCCAGCCCAGACGCTCAGCTCTGTACTACACTGAATGGAATCCAGATGCAAAGCGAATTTTAACCACCTAAAACCTAAGGCCTACCTAAAAAAATCTGTATCAGTTCAAGTATACATTATATAGAGAAAATTCACACCACTTTACATGGCAAGTCAGATCGCCCTTTCTTTTGGCACTACAGTTTCTCAACCGTAGAACCTCCGTATCCCTACTGCTGAAACTCTGACCCACACAGGTGATCTGCGAGCGGCGAAATACAGTGCAAGGGCCAGTTGCGCTAATGTTAAAGGGTACAAGGAGGTTCTACGGTTGAAAAAATGTAGTGCCAAAAGAAAGGGCGGTCTGACCCCACTTCAAAAAACCCAAACTATCCCTTTAAACTTATCCGTTATAAATATATAACGACAAACAACGACAAAGGGTTGGTGTTCCCAAGAAGTATTAGATTTTTGTGCTGGCGTCAACACGAAGTGTTCTATTATGAAAATGAACAGAATTTTATGTTGTTGATTTGGCTGACTTCCTGTCTCTGTGTTGAATTCGCCTGAATTGATGTGCCGTGCTCTGCATCCGACAGTAATAGGAGCAGGGTTCGTACACTTTTTTAGCAATAGTTTTCCATGACTTTTCAATGACTTCTCATTACCTTTCATTGAATTTCCAAGACCGAAAATCGGTGCCTCTAAATCAAACCACAGACACATCTTGATACACTCTGTCATGTTTTAATCGCAACACTTACACAGTTATCATTAACAGATGAACCATCTGACCTCTCTCCATCACAGAGAGCAAGAGAAATGGAGACCAAAAAGTGCTTTAGGGCTAGGAATACCATCTCCTGATTTCCCAAATCAAAGTATCTACACTATATTGCCAAAAGTATTCGCTCACCTGCCTTGACTCGCATATGAACTTAAGTGACATCCCATTCTTAATCAATAGGGTTTGATAAAATAACAGTGCAGAGCCTAAAAAAAGCCAGATACATGGTGAACCAGTCGGGATTGTGGAAACCTATAAATATTTAGGAACCATATTTGACTCCCATCTTAAATTTGACAAAAACACAGAGTCACTTGTCAAACGGGGACAACAAAGAATCCACCTGATGCGGAAACTAAATTCTTTTAGTGTTTCTAAAACCATTTTATGTTCCTTTTATTATTCTTTTATTGAGAGTCTCTTAACGTTCTCTTTCATTTGTTGGTTTAATGGTCTGTCAGTGAAGGACAAGAACAGTCTTAATCAGATCGTTAGAGTCTGCTCCAAAATTATTGGAGTCCAGTTATCAGATCTGAGTGTGTTCTGGAAAAAACGTGTGGTCCAGAAAGCAAAATGCATCCTGAAGCAGGGAGACCATGTCATGTCCAGTGAATTTACTCTGATGCCCTCAGGGCGACGCTACTCTGCACCCCTGAGGAAGACAAATCGCTACTCAAATTCTTTTATCCCTTCAGTTATTAGGTTGATGAATGCAAATTTTAATGAGTAGGGTTGTGCTTGTTATTTATTTATTTATTTACTTGTATATTGCACAGGTACATGACATCGCTGTTGGGAACCATGAGTTGAACTGATTTACTGATAACAGAGTTGGTGTGTCAGAGTTGTATGTCTAATAATGATTGTTGTATGTCTTTTTTTTTTTCTTTTTTTCTTTCTTTCTTTTCTAACTTAATATAACTGGGAGCTGTAAACTGAATTGCCCGTATGGGATAAATAAAGTTTTCTGAACTGAACTGAACTGATATGACGTCAGTCCACCCTTTGCAGCTATTCCGTCTTATTTTTTCCCAAATTCTGTTTTTTTCATCATGTCTTCATACAGTAGTATATTTTGTGTTTTTATGGGTTTCATTTGGGTTTCATTGAATAAAAACATGGTCAGCTCTCAGGCAGATCCAGTAAATGTTTGCATACCAAAATTGTTCTGAAAATTGAAGTTGTAAATATTAAAAAAAATAGCAAAGATGACCAACAAAATGAGAAATTATACTTGTGCCGTTATGTCAAGTTAGCATACTAACCAGCTAGCATTGAAAACACCAACCCTCCCCCTGTCCTCTGAGCTCCCAGCCCAGGCAGAGTCAGCTAACAGGGCTGTGGCTAACGGGGCTACCTAGCTAACAGCAGCTACCGTTAGCAGCAGTTAACAGTCACTCTGGTATTATATGGCGATAATATGAATCGGACAGGTGGCTAACTCTCTCGCATTACAACTTTAATTATGATTTCTCAGGTCTGCTTCTTTGCAAAACAACAGTTCACCTGACACATACAAGCCGTTCGGGAACTGCTCGGCTCTGTACTGAGGGGTTAATGTCAAGTTTCTCAGTTATTTCGCCGACGAAGACGGAGCCGTGGGCAGCCGCTTTGCCATGATTACATTGTTTTGATGGAGGAGCTCAGTCTGTAGGGAGGGGGGTGGCGGTGACTTGTTGTGCCACCCAGATTTGCCTCCCTCCGTGCAGTTTTCCCCAGACATACGTTCCTCTTCCACACGAAAACAGCATTTCAGCGAAATTATGTCAAATTCCACGATATTCTGCGTTAAAAAGTAGATTCTGTTTTAATCGGCCAATTCCACGATTACATGTCAATTTAAATTTTAATTGCACATTACATCATTTTATTTATGTTTTACGCATCCTTAATATTATCCACGCAATATTTCCATGAGTTTTCCAAAACTTTACGGGAAATGTTATTTTTCATCAACTTTTCAAGGACCTAGAAAATGCATTTTCAATTTCCAAAACTTTTCCAGGTTTTTCATGACGGTATGAACCCTGTAGAAGCCTTGCGTATATGCTATGGAATGGTCCGGACTGCCGGAGCTGCAATGGAGTACACATGCAATGTAGCAGAGCCAGTGGAGGTACACGCATAGACTAGAGTGAAACCTATAACTGGTAGAATGTAGGGGTTAGAGGTAAAAATTCCCTTTTTCCAAGAATACCCCAGCAATTAATCCTGAGCTGCATGTTAATTTTTGACATTACCATAGATACACTGTGAACAAAACTAAATACAAAATAATCACCTCCTAATGCCACGAGATCTGATATGAGATACTTGAGTAGCCGTGTATTGAGAGTTGCAGTGGATTGAACATCACAATCCAAAGGCCAGGCGCCCACATGCTGAATGGGCTGTGGCTTTGGAAGAATGTTTAGATAAATTACTCTAACAGCAGCAAAATGTGCTCTAAGTTTGTGTTCCTACAGAACTGACCTTCAGCCAGTGAAACATCATCCTCTGTGAGTGTGTGTGTTTAACATGCAGGGAGCTTGGGTTGTGGGGGAAGAGGAATAACGCAACCATCACATTCATAATATATGATTTAAGCTTACCACACTAAGGTCACTCTGTATTTAGACTGGCTGCACATTCAGGCTGTCCAGCAGCCACCCACACCGACTGACTGACAAACAAAAGTTCACTGGAAATAATGATCCGTCAATATTTTTCTTCATCTTTCAAGCTTGTAAGTCAATAAATAAAATAACATGTTGCAATGAGAGCCACTTGTCTGCAGGAATCTGGAATGGTGAACTTATACTATATTTCGGTATTGAGGTGGCATGTATTTGGATTGGCAGACTGAACCGCTATGGCCTGGCTAGCTGGCTGAATGACAAAGAGGACCCCCTGGAAGAGAGAGAAATAATGAAACCTGAGGACACAATAGGAGCTAGAAACATGTGTGTATATGATACAGGCAAAACACTGAAAATCAGACCATAAGCTTCCGGTGTGTGACAGCAAGAAACCGGTTAATAATAAAGGAAGGCAGGGAGCAAAATATTTGATCTGAAACAAACTTTTACTCCCCGAAGCTACTGCATCAACTTCCATGAAGAATGTGGTACTTTCTTAATACAGAGGGTCATTAGGTATTATTAGGGTTGTGAACAATAAACTGATGCGACCGGATATTCGGTTTAACAAGTGAGAAATACGGCTGCGTCGGTAGCAGCCTCCTCAATCGATACGAAATAGCCATGAATTCCTAGATGGGTATCGCAAGACTTGGAATTGGTTGGCAGCTTCACACAGTTTGCGAGACTTCAGTGAACTTTGCCCCAGACGGGGTTTCTGCAGGTTTGAACAAGGCAAATTTAAGTCTTTATTAAGACTATTTTGAACTAAATTTAAGACCTACACGAAGTACGAAAAAGTAAGGTAAAAAATGCGATCCCAGAATTACTTTAAAAATAACCACATTTATTGCCATTCATAGAGCAACCCAAACAATGAAGAATGGAGTGAGTGAGTGAGTTTCAGGGTTATTATAGCTTTTACATTTTCATTAGTTATTATTTTAATTTAGTTGCCCAGAAAACAGCCCCCCTCCCCGCGAGTGACAGTGTCAGACAGCGTCCAGTTTACTGATGGCGATTATGTAATTTTGAGCGAAAAACGTAACTTTGACACTTTCCAGGATGTTTGGTGGGTCAGGATCTCAATAACAACACATTATAACAGCATCGATATGATTATAAACTGTCCGCGGGTTTAGATTGACAGGGGGTACACCGGGGAAACACCTTGAAAACACACAGATGTCATCATCATGACATGTACCGCCACGCCTCTTTAGGAGCCGCAGCGCTGGCTTTCTGTGTGAATTACACAGCGGTTCATCTTTAAGGTTGAGATGCTTGGCTCTGTGTGAACAACCAACGGCGGAGAATTGGCGACCTGCCGCTGCGGCCATAATGCGGCGTCTCTGTGTGAAAGGGGCTACTGTGTAGAGACAGCTGCTAAATGTTGGCTGTTTAGGCCCACTTTTGACATGGGAGCAGACCAGCACGATGCCGTGACAAACAGGCACTTTTTACGAGAAGGAAAGATGTATTGCATTTGATTTTTACAAATACAGTACTTAGAATTACCTTGACCTGGATGACTGAGAACCTTCATCAACATTATGAGCAAAGCTTGATGGTTTGCCCTGTTTCCTATCAGAGCAAACCAATACAGAAATCTGGAGATTAGGTGATTTAGCCACACAAGTGTTGTATTACTCATTTGAAAACCCAATAATTAAAAGCTGAACCAACTCTTCACTGTGATTCCTTTCAAGTTAATTCAAAACCTCTTGGGATTGATTGTAGAGGATTAATCGGTGTCAGTGTCCAGTCAAACATATGTAGAAGGGGGAACTAAGTAAAGACTAAAAAACGCAATCTGTTATCACCTCTTTTTTATCAATTTGATTGATAACAGATATGTCAATTGTTTGCCCCAAGAGAAGGGGTAGAGATCCTGCATATACTTGCCCTGTAGCTGCCTGAACTGTTTGAGCACACCAGAGTGGTGTTGCTAATCTAGTTTTGAGTCCCTTCCTGTCTGGTGACTGAGTTTGGCATGCGTCAGTTCAAAGAGGAACCCTGGTGGTGGTCTAAATTCCACATCATATTGAAGTAGCCAGCTGTGCGGCTGGGAACTTCAGATGCTTTAGAAAAAAGTTCTTTTAATGAAGTTCATGACACAACAACATCCGAAGGGAGGGTTTCAGAAAACATTCAACAGAACATTCAACAGAACCATAAGGCTGTGAAGTATCTCAACAGAATGGCTCCTGTTGTGAAAGATATTATCAGTGCCATTCTTGACAGGACCTGCTGTCATTCACAGACAGTAAAGCCTCGTTTCCATCAAGCAGTTCAGTTCAGTTTGTTACACATTAGAACATTTTTGTATTTCCACTATCAAATGTTGTGGATGGTACCAAATGGACCCCTCAATGTTGTTCTGTTTTTTTGTTAACCTTCTGTGAAATGGCATGATTTCACACAGACACTTGGCCCAGTTGCTCCGTACAATTCCGAAGCGTCATTGTCCCTCCCCCCAGTCCCACTCTGGCCTGCAATCACATTGCTCTGGCCGCAACCGGGCCTGAGCACGTTTACCTCCTGTACATATGTCATCAGGTCACAGCACGGTTGCAGCACAATGGAAAACAACACAGAGAACAAGACTTTACTGAGTTTTTTGTGGCTTATTTTGTGTGTTTTCTGTCACAGATGGCCCTCTCACATTCCTGGATTTCTTGATTATGCAAGGCAGCGTAATACACATGACTATACTTAATGTCCACGTTGCGCAGCCATGCTTGTGCTTGCGCATTAGCAACTGTACTGTGCCGAAGCACACCTCTTTCCAACCGTGCCAGGGCCCAGAAAGGGTACTGTGCTTGAGCATGATATGGGGTGCTCACACGGTCAAACAAACTGGACTTTGGGGTTCAAATGTACTGCCTAGTGTGAGTGTGCCCTAAAACAGTGGTTCCCCCAAGGGGGCCCCAGAGATCACAAGGGGGTGCACACAACTTTGTCTGCTCTGAGGTTGTGAGGTTACTAAAATTATATTTGTGCACATTAATGAGGTTGATGGACGTGCTGGCACATCCAAATCACGTGACCAATTTAAGATGATAGTAGCACATCTCCACTTTCAGCGGTAATTACTAATGGGTTTAGGTCTAAAAATTTCAGCATCGAACGGGGGAGCAGACAAGGCTGCCCTTTGAGCCCACTTTTATTTGCTCTTGCCATGGAACCTCTCGCTGCAGCCATCAGACAGGATACTAACATTGAAGGTATTCTCCTAAACAACTGGGAGCATAAAATTTCGCTGTACGCCGACTATGTTTTAGTTTTTTAAAATTCGCCAAGTCACTCTATTCCCAAACGAATACAATTAATCACTAAATACCGCTCTTTCTCTGGATATAAAATACATTTCTCCAAAGTGAGGCTATGCCCCTCCTTAGTACATCTAGGGTAGAGTCTAACCTCTCGCAACCTTTCCGATTGTCCCCAGGTGGCTTCACTTATTTAGGGATAAAAATCTCACCTTGCCTCAAAGAGCTATACAAGCTGAACTTTTGTGGCTCCTCTCTTACAAGCAGTGAAGCATGACATTGAACGATGGTGTGGTCTCCCCTTATCTTTTCTTGGACGCATACATCTGATCAAAATGAAGATCCTCCCACGCTTATTATACTTTTTCCAGATGCTACCTATTATTTCGTCAAGAAAATTTTTTGCGCAGCTGAATAGTTCAATTATATCGTTTATCTGGCATAAAAAGAGGTCCAGATTAAGATACAACTTTCTCTGTCTTCCTGTTAAAATGGGCGGTTTAGCGGCACCTTCCTTCTCATTGTATCTGTGGGCTGCACAGTTTAAATTATATATATACTGACAATTCAGCCTGGCTCACTTTAGAATCAGCTTTTTTAGATGGGATTCCCTTGCAGAATATACTTTAAACCTCGCCTGAGAAAGCTGCAATTCTGTTAAAAGATAATATAATTTTACAAAATATGGTTAATTTTTGGCATAAAGTCAGGAAATTAGAAGGACACAACAACTGTTTTTCTTTGCTAACCCCAATCCATGATAACCTTGACTTTCCTCCAGGCCTTCAACCTGGCCTTGCAGACTGGCATGATAAAGGTATTACAGTGGTTGGAGATCTCTTCTATGAGGGCTCACTCTCCACATTCCAGTAGGTGAAAATTAAGTATGGTCTGACCAAATTCTTACAAGGAGCTTTGTTTAGTCTAATCTGAGGAGTTTCCCCGGTGGGCTGGCCACCTCTCCTATAGAATCTTTACTGATAAAAAACACTGACCTTAAATTCTTTACCAAAAAGATCTATAAGATCCTTTCCTCACTTAAGGTCGATAACTCAGACAAAGTCAGAGGTAAATGGGAGGCTGATCTGGGTACCATTGATGTTGAGGCATGGAATGAGCTGATTGGCCGGCCCACTAGGGTCTATCTCTACCTGGGAGAGACAATTAAAAATTTTACATGGATTATTTATTAGCCCTAAGGCCCGGCACAGAATGTATCCACCCCTCTCTGATTTGTGTCCTAAATATCAAACTTCTACTGGCTCTTTTTTTCACTGCTTGTGGAGCTGTACTCTTATTCTGCAGTTCTGGAATACAATCAAACAACAGCTCACCCTCATCTTTAAACGCCATTTGCACCTTGGTCCAAGGACTTGTTTGTTGGGACTCAATGATGAACTTCCTGCTGATTTACATAACAGAGACCTCCTTCACATTCTGCTGCACTGCGCCAGGAAATCTATCCTTGTCCTGTGGATCCCCATCCCTTCATCAGTGGCTAAAAATTGTGTCCAGTATCATTCCATTTGAAGCTTTCTCTACAGCATTAAAGGACAAACCTTTTCTATTTTTCCGGACTTGGGATCCATACTTTGATTACTTAGGCTTTAATGCCTCTCAAAAGGATGAGATCTGGACTCACTGACCTGGCATGAGTACGAGACACTGGTCCGCTATCATCAACTTAGTGGTAAACAGGTGATAGAATTAGACTCGGATGCTCTCTCCCCTCTCCCATTCGTTTAGTTTTTTTGTTTTTTTGGCTGTATATCTTGTATTTTCTATAAGCACTTTGTTGATCATACCTTGTTTATGTTTTTGTGCTGTCTGTTTCTGCTTTGCGGAGTTCAAAAAACATATTGTTTAAAAAAATTAATCAAATACATTTTTAAAATAGGTGGACGTAGCAGTAAGACGCAGCCTCCGTGAGTCTCGGTTCTGACTTATGTTTTGGTGCGGCCTTCAAACTATATACCAGTTTTTAAATTGTGTTGATAGGCCAAGTAAAACCGGACTTACGATGAATAGTGACCGCCACGCTTTTCGTGAACATTGCCATTACGTTTGCGGCGTGTTTGGTGCAGGAAGAAGCGATAAAAATGGGCTTTTCTAACGAAAATGTCTGCAAGCAATAGTGTTTGCAAGCAAAAAACCCCTTTCCTATTGGTGGAAAAAGACACCACACCAACCAATCACAAAATTGTATGGCAAAGCACGTGATTTGGTTGCTGAGGAACAGGGGGAAGTTGGGGGAGGGACGGCGGCGAAAGAGTGACAGCGACAGTGACAGTGATAGCGAGCTTTGACAGCTGAGAGATTTGTGACATTTAGCGTGTTGGTAGTGTATAGTTAATGTGTTATGTAGTGTTCGGTGTAGTGTGTTTAGTGGAGTTGTTTTTTGTTTAATGAGTCAAATCAATGAGGAGACTACTGAATGTGGAGCAGGCAGTGCAGCTCTTCATTGAGCTGGAAGGAGCTGAAGGAGACCTGAGCCTGAGGCATTGACTGCATTTAAATGGAAATAGTCACATATAACTTTGATGAATTTGTGCATACATTTTTAAAATTTACAAACAATTTATATTTGCATTATAAGTAACAAAAATGGTTCGTTAAACATAATTGCGGTTTTCACAGTAAAAAATCTCTTTCCTGCTTGAAAAAAGTAACTGTACAGTCAAACATGTGAGGTTGTGCTGAAAATAATGACACCAAACAAGGCAAGGTAAATAGTTTTTAAGGTGAAATATAATGGCAAAATCAAAAATGGTAAAAAACGGCCAATTATACCCTGGACCCCAGAGGTTTAAATTTATAAAATCCCAAGAACACACCCAACTGGAGAATCAAAACTCTGTATAATCCAAATTGAAACATATTTTTGGTCCACATTTAAATGATAAAAGTTTGTAATTATTCACTTTATTCTTTTAGTGTCTGCGGTTTGGGGTTGGGGGGGCCTGGCTTGTCTTGGACACAGGCAAGGGGGGCTTCAAGGAAAAAAAGGTTGGGAACCACTGCCCTAAAAAGGTGGAGCTGAAATACTTCAGACCACTGACTGCTCAACTGGAACAGCCAGAGTTGTCTCTGACTGCACTCTGATCGAGGCTCCCAGCAGTTGTCTGTCTTGCTGCCTATAGACTTTTCTCAAGCAAAACTTCTTGTTGTAATAAACAATCATACATGCTTTTCCTAATGAGTGTATAGTCAAGCAAGAGAGAGCGAGAGGCAGAAAAACAGTGAATGCTAGTTAAGAAGAGGAAAGAAAAGGTTACCGGTTCGTATGTATTGTCAGTTGTTTACTCTTGAGAAGCTGCTTATTTATCAGCTGACACACTGACTTTCAACATCTGAAAAGACCAGTCTCCCTTGTTGTTTTCCAACTGCTGGTGAAGTGAGAAAAGATTACCCTGAAACCAACCAGTATCATCCCTGTTTCCATCAGGAGTGCTGAACAAATCTTGTTACTAACGTGATCAAAGGATTTTATATCAGAACTATATTGGTGGAAAAAAGGCTTGAATCATGCCTAAACAACAAGATGAAATAGTTGATTTTAATGTTACCTACAAGCATAATTAGTTGCAGATACCTAACTTACGTAAATCCTGCGTAAATTAT
Organism: Sparus aurata; assembly: GCF_900880675.1. Taxonomy (NCBI): domain Eukaryota; kingdom Metazoa; phylum Chordata; class Actinopteri; order Spariformes; family Sparidae; genus Sparus; species Sparus aurata. Next base: position 1,507,454 of record NC_044203.1, on the reverse strand, counting down.
TTATTTGAACTTAGTTTAACTCTAGTTGAAACCAGAGATAATATGTTGGTGAATTAAAGGTTGTCTTCAGCCTGATGCATGCACTGTGTTTATGACTGAAGTATTGTGAGAACAGTTCTTGCAAGAAAAAATGAGCACGTATTGAATAAACTCTCAACAGAGTTTTTCCAAGACCTGTGGTTAGATCAGTTCATTTATGGTTAGATCCATCAACATGAGAGTAGAGGGAAAACCAAAATGAAATTTGTTCTTGAGTGAAAAAGACAAAGAGTAACTGGCCAAAACCAGTCATAAAATTGATCATTTGATGCTTACTGAATCCAGTAATTAGTTATACTATATCCACAAACCTTAGAGTTAAGCGACTCTCAATACTTAAAAATTAGTCATGTGAGTATGTCGACACAAAGAAACTGGTTCAGTTAGGCTAAAAGACTGATATCCTGTCCTTTTCCTTGTGAACCGGCTGGGCATATACTCCAAACACAACTGAACTTTGCATGTTTGTGCAGGAAGAAAGAAGGTGAAATTTGTCTTCGAGGCCACAGTGTGAACAGGCTGGTTAGTCCATAGTCACTTTCTCATGGCAGAGCTTTGTTCACTAAATTGGTTTTACCTTTTCATTAGGGATGTAACAATATACAGTGATACCGTTGTGGCATAGTGACAATATCTACCAACATATCACATGGTTATTTTCCTTGTGAAGTTCATGGATCGAACAAGGGACATCAGTATTAATGCATTCTACAATCTCTCCTTGGCATTGTATCATTCTGTTTGAACAGCAGAGGGCAAAAAGAAGGCAGAATCTTGTTATTATGGGTCCCATGTTAAGCTTGATTTGTGCTTTTGCATTGAATCAACGACATACCTAAGGTGTTGCCTCTGTGTAGGTGCGTGCCAAAGAGAATTTTCCACGTTCTCTTTGGTGCTTAGCAATGGTACAAATAGGGATTGTGACCTGAACACACTGCAGTCTTCAGCTGTTGTAGTCCCTCCTGACTGGTCAGCAGCTGCTTATCTTGGATTACACTCCACCTCTCTTCACTGCCAGAATGTCTCTGGGTGAGAGACAGAGCCTACTCTCTACTCTTATCCTCTTGGGACACTCTTCACTGCAAGAGTATAACTAGGCTCATTCAGAGCCAACAGGCCTGCCCTGCTGCTGCTGTGCCACCAAGCCTGTCTTCTTCACATAACGAGCCCAGAGATACTGCAGTGTACCACACCAGTGGTAAATCATAAGCAAATATGCTTATCAAAAACAAGTAATAACTCTATAAAAATTGTCAAGCTTTATTTTTCCAAGTAAAATAACAATTTAGGCTGTATGCAGAGTAAAGATGCACAGTTAGTTGTCAGTTAAAGGGATATTCCGGTGTAAGTTTAATCCATGGTCCAACACACCGTGAAACTGTGTTAGACTCCCTCTCGAGAGATAAAGTTTGCAGACCGCTAGCTAACGTAGTTTTAGCATCCTCAGAAACGACCGCACGACAACAATACACTGCAGTAAATGGATCCAAATATAAAACCGCCATCAAAAAGCCACAAATAATGCTCAGAACAGCACCAAACTTCAGCAACATTAGAAACAGGGTCCCAGCACATATTTCGAGGCATCAAACCTTTGATATCGTTGCTGGATTTGTCGGAATAGATAAACAAATCTCACCACCCGAGAAGCCTTCCTTGTTGTGGGGAAGCCCTGTAAGTCGATTACCGAGTGCAGTAGAGTTCCGCAGCTCAATGATGATCATTACTGCGGGACTCTACTGTACTCGGTAATTGACTTACTTGTATAAGAGTTACCAACTGCACCTTTAATCGGCCAATTCCGCGATTCCGTGATCGCGGAAATCATATTGCCCTATATATAGTCCAATCATTCATTGTCGATGATAATTCATGGCTAGTCTTTGCACATACTTAGGTCATGACTAGACATCTATTTTACTATATTAATATGGTGATAAATTTGTGTGGTGGACTATTTATTGTGATGATATTGTATCATGATTTTTTTAGTATCATTACATTCCTACTTTTGAACTGTACCTCATCAATGACAGTGAATCAGTGAATTATTTTTACAGACTTTAAAGCTCCCAGGTTTAAAGACTTAGTCTAAGAAGCGTGAAACAAAGTTAGCCAGCTAGCTATACTAAAAAGCTAGGCTAAGAACATGTATAGGCATAGGGTGTGTGTGTGTGTGCGTCGCACCTGAGTTCATAAGTTTCCAGAGCTGGTCAACCAGAGCTTCGTTACACAGAGCTGAGTCAGTTGTCTTTGTGAAAGGTGGATTTTTACAGAGCATACCAAGGATCTCATGCCTGATTGAACAAGAAATAAATACTTACAAACACTTAGATAAACATTTCTGAAATACCCATATGTACACTTGAAGGTTTATTGATGACTGGCTCCAAATAACTCCCTTTCAAAAGTCATTTCAGGCCTGTTCTACAAACGGTACCATAAAGGAAAAGCTAATATGAGGCTGAAGCAGTTTAACAGAGACAAATCAAGTGGTTATCTTCCACGACACAACATTTTGGATTGAAAATCCACTTTCTGCGCTTCCATGCACAGTGTTTTCTCACTGAGCCAAGAGATACTTGATCAAAATTTAGAAATCTAGGCTGTGGCTGTGTATTTTGTCCCATGCTGATCACACTGAAATAACTTTTTCTAATGTGAGGTTAAATTTGGTCATCACAGTGACATTCTGTTACTTTATCAAACAAGAACAGTCATCAGACTATAAGTATTCTTTTTTAATATTCTAGTTGTATTACAGTGTAATGTAAAAGTCTGATGTATGACAGAATTAAGCATAATGGCATACAAAACAAGGAAAAATGAGATGAGGTAACTATAGTTATACTGTGAAAGACTGTAATAAATGTGTGTACATGTATGTTAGCTGTTAGCTCACCTGACATAATGACATGGGTCATTCCTGACCATGCTGAGCAGCCACTGCAGTTCAGTTGAGTTTCTTTCAACTGCAGGACAAAAAAAACATGCAGACAAGAAAGAACACTACTTAACTGAAAACAAGGACATGTCATTAAGGTAAACATCCTCAAGATACTGAAGATGTGTCACAATAAAACAAGAAGAATATATCGGTGCGTTTCTTTCAACACACATAAACGTATCTCAATCAGAATGGGAAGTATGGTAGGTACTGGTGGTAATCTATGGAAGATTTCAGACACAAACTGTTGTTTCAGACTATTGAATGGCTGTTGAATTTAAACATTTATCTGTCAGTAGCTGATGTTCATATTTCATAAAATGAATTTCAAAGCCTGGTCCTTATTATTATATAAAATAATTGGATACATCTATCTTAACCAGCGTTCCCAAACCTATTAAATTGAGTTCAACTGATATAAAAAGAGCCACTAATGCTGATCTCTGTAAGCTTGATCAATGATCTTAACAAGAATGATGAAAGTAATCATAATGCTAGAAGCTAGCATACTTGTGATAAATGTCCTACCTCTAGTATAGTCAACCAGAGCCTCTACTGCAGCAATGCGAACATCTACGAAGTGTCCATACTCAGCGTAGGATTTGAAAAGTGATGCATCGCTGGGAATATGACCGTTTTTCTGAAGCTGACGAATCGCCCTTAGACAACTGTAGACACGGAGGAGGCGGGAAACAGAGCAGATGAAAAATTAGATATTTCAGCTGTGTGTGAAATAAAAGATGACTACAAGTTGGATTCACACCTTTTCTATGTCCAAATAACAACACAGTTTGACCTTCCCTTTGGATAAATTCTATAATAATAATACAAAAATCAAAACTTATGACTCCATCTTTTTTCTCACAAAACCTAACTGTTAAAATACTTATTGATAAGCCAAGTAATGTTTAAAATCTTAACATACAGTTGCAAGAAAAAGTATGTGACCCCTTTGGAATTACCTGGATTTCTGCATAAATTGGTCATAAAATATGTTCTGATCTTCATCTAAGCCACAACAAAAGACAAACACAGTCTGCTTAAACTAATACCACACAAACAATTATATGTTTTATTGAACACAACATGTAAACATTCACAGTGTAGGGTGCAAAAAGAATGTGAACCCCTAGGCAAATGACTTTTCCAAGAGCTAATTGGAGTCAGGAGTCAGCCAACCTCAAGTACAATCAATGAGACGAGATTGGAGGTGTTGGTTTAAGCTGCCCTGCCCTATAAAAAACACACACCAGTTCTGAGTTTGCTATTCTCAAGAAGCATTGCCTGATGTGAACCATGCCTCGCACAAAAGAGCTCTTAGAAGACCTACAATTAAGAATTGCTGACTTGCATAAAGCTGGAAAGGGTTACAAAAGTATCTCAGTCCATGTTAAGACAAATTGTCTATAATGGATAAAGTTCAGCACTGTTGCTACTCTCCCTAGAAGTGGCCGTCCTGTAAAGATGACAGCGCAGAATGCTGAGTGAGGTGAAGAAGAATCCTAGAATGTCAGCTAAAGACTTACACCAGTCTCTGGCACATGCTAACATCTCTGTTGACGAATCTATGATACATAAAACACTAAACAAGAATGGAGTTCATGAAGTATACTAGGGCTGAATGATATGGACAAAATGTCATATCTCGATATTCATGCCAGATATCTCGATATCGATACGATACGATATGACTACGGGTTCGGTGAAAACCAAGCATTTTTCAGAAAAATAAAGAGATTATTTTAAGCCATATACAACTGGTTGATAGAGAAATCTTTACCAAATAATCACAAACTCACTACAGAGACAAATATATTTGAAGTAACATCAGTAAAGGGAGGGAGAAGATCAAACTAACTATGTGCATTTTTACAAGATGAACGATGACATCCTAATCTGGAGAGAAAGCGTGAGAGTGACGATCGAGACTCAGCAGCTTCAGGTTATCACTGGTAAAGTACCAGTGGAATCTAGAAAGACTAAGAAGTCAGAGAATTAACGGATCGAAACAGAGTAGACGGCAGCTATACGGACTCAAATCCACAGAGCGAGAGGCCGCAGCGTCCGCTCCTGCTGCCCCAGCCAGCCCCCACACATACACACACACCAGCCTGCCACCTGCAGCCGTGTGAGAGGACAGAGAGCATATCATATATTTCTCGCCTTTCCCCTGATGATCTGAATACGTCGCTAAATTTGTTGCTAGTCGCTTTTTAGAAATAAAGTCGCTAAGAGGGTCTGAAAAGTCGCTAAATCTAGCTAGAAAGTCGCCAAGTTGTGTGTGTGCGTCTCAGTCTTCGTCTCCCTCACTCCCGCCCTCGTATGTTTGTCATTGGTTGGCTTCAGCTGTCGATCCACAGCAAGCATGAAATAAGCTTTGTGGTCGGCTGGCCTTAGCGGTGCATTCAAGGGCAATCGTAAAAAAAAAAATGTTTGTTTTGACTGCCAGAGCTGTACATGCAGGGCGAGCGGCCTAATCAATATCGTTTATATCGTTGCTTTTTCGATATGAATATCTTGAATGTTCATATCTAGATATAGATACGATAACGATATATCGTCAGCCCCAAAGTATACCACTGAGGAAGTCACTGCTGTCAAAAAAACATTGTTGTACATTTGACGTTTGCAAAAGAGCACTTGGATGTTCCACAGCACTACTGGCAAAACATCCTGTGGACAGATGAAACCAAAGCTGAGTTGTTTGGAAGGAACACACAACACTATGTGTGGAGAGAAAAAAAAGGCACAGCATACCAACATCAAAACCTCATCCCAACTGTGAAGTATGGTGGAGGGGGCATCAAGGTTTGGGGCTGCTTTGCTGCTTCAGGGCCTGGACAGATTGCTATCATTGACGGAAAAATTTATTCCCAAGTTTATCTAGACATTTGCAGGAAAACTTAAGGCCATCTGTCCACCAACTGAAGCTCAACAGAAGATGGGTGATGCAACAGGACAGTGGCCCAAAGGATAGAAGTAAATCAACAACAAGATGCCTTCAACAGAAGAAAATACGCCTTCTAGAGTGGCCCAGTCAGAGTCCTGACCTCAACCCGCTTGAGATGCTGTGGTATGACCTCAAGAGAGCGATTAAAACCAGACATCCCAAGAATATACTGAAATAGTTTTGTAAAGAGGAATGGTCCAAGATTCCTCCTGACCGTTGTGCAGGTCTGATCTGCAACTACTTGAAACATTTGGTTGAGGTTATTGCTGCCAAAGGAGGGTCAACCAGTTATTAAATCCATGGGTTTCACATACTTTTTTCACCCTGAACTATGAATATGTTCATGTTGTGTTCAATAAAAACATGAAAACATGTAATTGTTTATGTGGTATTGATTTAACCAGACTGTTTGTCTATTGTTGTGACTTATATAGAGATCAGAACACATTTTATGACCAATTTATGCAGAAATCCAGGTAATTCCAAAGGGTTCACATACTTTGGGTTCACATACTTTTTCTTGCAACTGTATCTACAATCCCAACATAAATTTAAAGTGGTCAACATAAATCTGCATTCTTTCAAACATTACTTTGGTGTTTTACATAACTGGTATTGTTACTGATTACTGATACTGATTAGGTGGACACTCAATATTTTCAATAATTTTAAAAACTGAGAAGAGAAGAGAGATGTTTTTTTTTTATGAGAACATCTACTCACTCACTCACTCACTCACTCACTCACACACTCACACTCTCACACTCACACTCACACACACACACACACTCACTCACTCACTCACTCACTCACTCACTCACTCACCTGACAGTGATAGTGTTTCTGAAGCTTGGCAGCAGTTTCTCCATATTTAAGAATCTTGTGATCTCCTCCAAAATGAGACGGACATCGGCATTTAAATTGTCCACTGTCCGCACCTCGTTGTTGATGCTGATGGCTGGGGTCAGAGAGTTGGTCAGTGCTTCAATCAGATCTGCACGGTAGTAGTTATCAGAAAACTGAGGACAGACAGGAGGGGAAGAGAAAAGGAAAATAACAAGGAACATTTTTGTGTATTTCCTGTGGGCATCTGTAGAATAACAACATTCTATGAAACTGCTTTTTGTTTTTCTTATGTGCCAAAATAAACTTTGGCCATAGTTATAACCAAATAAATCTTTAACAGGCACTATGTTAGAGAACAAAAAGTGTGTGAATTTGAGTCTTTACTTTGTTTTTTCGGTTGTCGTTGTACTTGATCAAGTCAAGGATGAAGTTGAGGACATCTTTGGGGCAGAGGTTCTGGACATCTCTGAGTAGCGCCATGGCAACAGGCATTGTCTGACACACAGAAAAGCAGCAATCATGATTAGGATGGAGAAACCCATGTGATAGCTAAATTTTACGGTGTGCTTCAGTGTATCACATGGCCTTGTAAGTAAAACAATATTCGATATTCAGTTTTTTAACATCAACATGCATAAACATTTTTGACAGAGTACCTTAATTTGGTTGTTTAAGAATTGTGTCCCAAAATGAGTTGGGCATTGTTTTGAGCTGAAAATAAACCTGTCAGGGTTCTCTGGTTGACAAAATATGTAACTGCACCATGGTTCACAAATCTGCAAACATGTTTGTGTTATGACTATACTGAGGCTTATTGTTTCTTCAGGCAACACAAGTGCCAACATGACATACTGTATGTAAAATATATTGGCAATGCTGATTGATCTATGGCTTTCTAATTGGAGGGCCAACACAATGGCCTCTGTTAAGAGTTCAACTTGGTTTCTACAGTCAAGAGTGACTTGATGGTTAATGAAGTCGTTAGTGATCACATTTAAAATTATCTCTCTGAAGCCCCTTTCACATATGAACTCTGACAATATCCAGAGAATCAGATCAGGACATTGCCCACATTTGCTTGTTCAAGCATGCAGCACACAGTGCAAGTTAACACATGTTGAAAACATTCCATATGGTTTGGGCAAGGATTCAGGCAGGAGGCTACAGACTTCTCCGTAATGATTACAGTTTTTTTCATGTTCATATCAATACTACGTGTATTTTGACATATATGCAAAACATCAGAGTGGAAAGTAATATACAGGCAAGCAAAGACGACTATGAAGCAGCTACACTTGCTTCCATGCAAGATTCCTTTGTAGAAGAAAAAGCTGCAGCACTGTGGATCTGTGTTCAGCAGCAGCATGGAATGGGCCTTATGGGGATCTGAGAGACTGAGCTTGGAATTTTTCTGGGTAGATGTTCTGCAGAACTTTTACTCTGAGCAGTTTAAATGCCATTTTCGCATGTCCCGGTGTACATGTGAGTATGTGCACTAACACGGATGATTACACAATAATGACACACCAACTTGCTTGCTGTGGATTCAGTTCGGACAATTGTCTTCTCTATTTACACATGTGGCTCACTCAGATTTAGGACTAGGGACCTGGCAGCGTAATGTCCAGGGCAAATAATGCAGACATTTGTCACACATTCAGCTCCTCTGAACTCTTAGTTACAATGCAAGTGTGAGAGGGGCTTGATTCACTTTCTTTAATGTACCTTTTGTAGGAAGTAACTCTGGAAGTTGATGAAGTTGTTGGTCTTCACGATGTTGGGGCAGCTCTTACAACAGAACATTCGGGTGAACAGGGACTTCATCGCTGGCGGACCCTGCCATGTGCTCACCATGGCGTTGGCTATCTGCAAGGTGTTTATGCACACACGAGAAGAGAAAAATGCAGATTTACCTTAGTTAACTTATGTTAATGATGCCAAATCAGTAAGTATCTGTCAGCTGTCTTCCATCTTCTGTCCTCACAATCAATTAACAGCAACATTGAAATATTCCAGAATTTCGCACTTTTACAGATTATGGTAGTAACAGAAAAAATACTGCACAGAACAAAAATGACAAGTCAAGAAGTTTGAAACTTGTATAACAATGTCCTTTTTTGTCTGTTCTAATCTTTGTGATGAGGACTGAACCACAAAGTAAAAGGCAAATGTACAAATGAGCAGCACATGGGCTTTCCAGAAGTATGAAGATTAGCGGCTTCAGTGGTGTTTGGCTTCCAACAGGATATTGGGGAATTTATATTAATGTGGTAATATTGGGCCAAAGGTCACTGGCACAGGATGTTGTCATTTGGCAAAGTAAATAAAGGGGGGCGTGCACAACAGAATGTTTTTGTATGTGTGTGTCTGAGTTTTGAACGTGTGCATGCATTTGTCAGGTTTTATGTTGGCCCCAGGCTGTTCCTTCTTCCTGCATACACTTTCCATTTGTCCAAGTCCATTTGAGGGTTCAAGTCAGCGGTATTTCACTCTGTGGTGAGTATAAGTCTGTGAGTGCATGTGTTTATGTGCGTGTCAGAGTGTATGTGTTTGAGCTTGTATGTCAATCTGTGTGTGTGTGTGTGTGCGTGTGTGTGTGTGTGCGTGTTTAGTATGCTGAAGGCCATTACGATTGAGTCTGTTGGGGGTTCTGTTTCCAAACATAGCAACTTAATGAAAAAAGGGAAGCGGTGCCATTTCAACCTCCACCCAGTTCATCATGTTGTGAAAATATTGGTTCAACTGGAACCCAAATGGCGGAAATCTACTGAGAATCCAGAAAATCGAGAATTTCCTGTAGCCACAGAATAGGATTATTCAGTCAACTGAGCTGAAGCGCAGCTGGCGTTGAACTAGTGGGTGGCCTTGCTATCTGGGAAGTTATATGTTGTTATATACTGTAGCCTATTACATAATATTCTCTGAGCTTAAGATTCTGAACCTCAGATTTTTACCACAACAATAAGGGAACAGAGATGAGTTGGAGAGGAAGAAGAATTCTAAATGACAATGGTGATATTTTCAGTATCTCTGCAAAGCTATGAGTAGAGTAACTTTGCTTCTCTCTTACATCCTTGTAAGTTACAGTCAAGATTTTTCTTTATTGCCATTTTGAGCGGATTAAACAAAGGAATATAAAGAACATACTCTGTTTTCTCACTAAACTCCACCACTCCACAGGCCCCCTAAATCACATTTTTGTGGTCTCTAACACATATAAAGACTCTCTGCAAATAACTAAAACAAAACCTGGGCCTTGCTCATTTTGGAACATTTTGAAGTGTTAATCTCTGAGCTCATTTGTTTAATTGGGATTAGACTCATGTATTTTTTCAGATAAAGAGTGTCAAGTGACATAAAAAAAAAACACAAAACATGCTCTCTCTCAGGTGCAAAACCACAAAACAGAAAACACAAACACATTGGCAATTGACTTTTCACTGACAAGTTCAGGGTTCGTACACATTTTTCAAGGTCAAATTCAAGCACTTTTCAAGCACTTTTAAGGGTCATTTTCAAATTTTTCCAGCACCTTATTGCTGGGGTAAAATACATATCTACAGGAATATATACACTCATTTTTGTACATTGTATTATGCTGCGAACATCTAAAATCATGTTTCATAAAAGCAAGAAGTTTAGAAATTAAAGGAGAACACAAAGTTTTATCCAAAAAAAGGGAAGCCACTTGGCGTTCTTCAGACACACTCGCACCGAGACAATGAGAGACTGAGAGCACCCTGTAATTTTCTTTTTTGACATAGATTTTTATGTTTCAGAATGCAGTGTTGGGAGTAACGCGTTACAAAAGTAATGCAATTACTGTAATGCATTACAGCTGTTGCTGTAACACAGTAATGTAAGGCATTACAAAAACAAAAAAAGGTAATATTTTACTCAGTACAAATCTCAGTAACGCGTGTTATAATGCATATAATGAGAACTTTTGATCGAGGAGAAGATGACTGGAAGGATGTGAAGAACATTATAGTTAAGTGCATTTTGTGTGCAAAACCAAAAGATCCCTCTACCTCGCAAAATAGCACAAGTCATTTAACGAAACATCTAGAGCAGTGTCACACTAACATTAAGCTAGTGACCAAAAGAAAGCAAACTGAGGATGAGAGCGGAGAAAAAAACATTCTCCTGTACTACGATGCTTAAAGCTCAAGAAGCCAGGAGACTGTGGCAGAGTATGTTGTCAAAGACATGCTGCCACTTTCAACAGTGGATTCTCCGTCTTTTATAAAAATTGTGAGCAAGATCCCCGTCCAGGCGAGCAATGACAAGGTAAGCTATTATTGCCTCAACAGGTTAGTGCTGTTGGGCTACTGACTGTAATATAAATATAGCGACATAATGTCAGTCTGTGTTACATCAGTTTGTATCCAGATAAAACATACAAAAACTTCTGTTAAACACAATAAACATTAGCTAAAGGGCCTTACCATGTAGGCTCCCCCCTGTTTTTGAAAGGTCTGCCCAAACTGAATTTGAGTGTTATCGACCATTTTGAGATGTACGACCACTTTCTGCCCCATGAACAGATTTAGGCTACACTGGAAATCAACGTGTGTGTTTCAAAAAATGTCAATACAATGTAGATGCATTCTAAGAATATGTACTGTCCCTGATATATAGAGGATGGTGGGACATCACATCTAGAGGACATAAGCTTTTAGAAAATGCTTTCCCTTACGTTAATAACGATCAAGGTGTTGACATACAAAAAGTTATGACACATACTGATTTTTCAATGTAAATATTCTCATGAAACAGGTACTGCACCCCAAATGTTTCAATTTTAACACTGCAATTCATGTTCAGTATGGCCAGCCCTTTCAAAAACTGTTGTTTTCAGTGTTAGTGGTTGTATATGTTGTGAAAGTAACTTAAAAGTAATGCAATAGTAGTGTAATGCCTTACAATTAGAATACAGTAATATCACAATGTAATAAAGTTACTGAAATTACAGTAACAAGTAATAAATAATGCATTACATGTTTGGAGCAACTTGCCCAACACTGTGAAAATGTGTCTCCTATCTGTAAGAAGTCTTGGCTTGCCATCTAATTTACTTTATTAGAAGTAAGTAATGAGAAGTGGAGACAGTGAACATTCCCTTTTCACACTTCAAGCTCTGACTGACGTCAGTGCCTGGTGTGACGTCACAGAGGCAAACTGAACAGTCAGTTTCTGACTCTGGCACTTTAGCTCTGGTGTTAACCAGTGTGAGTGACTCCTCTGTTGACAGCCTGTCAGCAGCAGGAGAGATGCTCTGTGCTGCATAGAGCGCTGTTCGCTTATTCATCAAAGTTTATTAATATTGAACGTGTCATCAGTCCAAATTGCATCAAATTCCACCTTCTCCTCAGCCATCCTTCTATTGCTACCAGGCTGCATGTGTGACGATACACACACACAAGCCACAGACTGCATACACAGACAGTCAGGCGCTAACTTAACGAGGTCACGTAACGTGATTAATGGTCCGCTAATTATTCCTTAGCTTGTTATGGTTTAGCTAACGTTAGCGGTTAGCATAAACAAAGTGTTAACGTGCAGCGTTGGCCTAAGTTACTCAAAAAGTCTTCACTTACATGTCATGTGACTTTAGAGCGCAGACTCTCCCACTGCACACACCTGCACATCTCTTTTGCAGACTTTGCATGACGCCACTCTTTGATTCGGTCCTCGTCATAACCATAGTTTGTACTTATAATTTTCAATCCAATGCTCGTTAACACAGCAGCCTCCCAGCATTTTGTCATCTCCTACTGTCGCTCTTCTAAGAGGGGCGGGGCTACACACAGACTGGCAGGTCGCAGAGAGGAGCAGAGAGGCTCAGTGGAGCCCAGGAGAAAACATCTCCACATAAGGTTTTCTTACCCATTTTATTTCTCCTTGTAATAAGCAAACTATCCAGTCCATCGCAATTTTGTGAAAGACAGAGTTATAATGTCAAGCACTTTCAAGCACTTAAACTAAAATCCAAGCACTTTTTAGGCCTTGAAAATACAACATTGAAATTCAAGCACTTTAACGGATTTCAAGCACCCGTACGAACCCTGCAAGTTAGCCATGCCCTACCTGCTTTTACGTCCATTTGACCCTAAAATGGGGCTATTGTTTACAAAATGAATATCATGCTGTTTTGAAGACGACTTAAAACTAACGATTTAGCCCATAAACTCATTAGGAAACCGTTTACTGAGATAATAAAGAGCAGACCATAAGGACTGTGACTGGTCCGATAGGTAGCATGACATTTCTTGCCTCTACTCTGGTGCTTAACGGCAATGCTAATACAGGGGATTGTCACCTGTAGTTTCCCAAGTAACCACACCTCTGCTCTTCCCCTTCCATAGCTGCTCTTTGCTATTGGAGAAGCCAGATGTTCATCCAACTAATACTATAAGAATGAATCAATATATAAAAAAACAAAAAAAAACCAAGATGTATATGTGCCTCCCTCTCCTGGCACGCAACGTCTCAAATGATGGTGGTTGTATTTCACAACGATAGTAAATTGAGTTTTTGTTCTGTCCCCCGAGCTTGCTGTGGTGGCCCTGTGTTGACACTACAGCAGCAGATTAAGGGAGTTAATCATGTGAAGTCAGCAGTTACAACTGAGTTTCCAAAGTTTATTAATACTGTGCATGCCTGTAAATATGAGCACAAATATCATTTTATGTTAAGTATGTGAATTAAAACGGATTGTTTGTAGATATACTTTTCCTGCAGTAGCAATGCTGAGCCCCGTGATGTTACTCAAAATCACTTCAGAATTCAGAAAAAGCGTGCAGATACATTTTCTTGTATACAGCGTGTCTGGCTGAGTTATGGGGAGACGTCTAACTGTCTGTCTCTTGCTATCTACAACGTTACTGGAAAGATGCGCTCTCAGGATGCACCCATTAGTTGAATGTGAATTGTTACTCGGCAGTACTGACGTAATTCGGTACCCTTAACAGTACTGAGTCTGGTACCAACCCTCAGTCACAACAGTGTATGCAAATTGCAAAGCCTGTGTCCAATTATACATCAGCCTTTACAAAGAATCAGAACTATCTTTGCATCATGTAGAAGTCCATTTTTTGCTTTAGTATGAATAAGGATTAAGTGACATCTAAGGTGATTGTTCTTTTCAGGTGTGTATGAGTGATCATGTCACACGTGACTAGTGTTTAAACCATTACTATTACACAGACAGACAGACAGACAGACAGACCTTGGCCAAACAGAAGCAGGCCTGCATGCGGACTTTGTAGAAACACTGTTCTTGCTCCAGGATGTCTGTCAGGGCCAGTCTGGAGGCAGGAGTTGGGAACTTCTCCAATGCTGAGATGGCCTCCTCCTAACACAGAGACAAGGTCAGTGGAAGAATAGAATACATACACTCAAATACTGTACTTAAGCACAATGTTGAGGTACTACTTTATACTCTACTATGACCTTTTGAAAGCTATTGTTATTAGGGCCCAAGCAGGTTTAGACTTTTTGTGGTGACGACTTTCTGTGCCAAATTATCGCATTTTTCACTGCCTGAACATACCCCAAAACTCACTAAACTTGGAATATAGGTCACGCCTGCTGTTTTTTCCCCCCCGCAAATTCGCAAAATGTCGCTAGCCTAATTTTTCAAACTCCACCCAGGCAATTTCACCGATTTGCACAAAACTTTGCACACAGCATATGTGGACCCTCCTGACTAAAATCTATTAAAAAAAATGTGATATTGGTTACTAGTTCCCCATGAACCCCTTATGCCCTGTGCAATTGGGCGATTACCACAAGGTGGCGCTCTTTAAATTGAGGTATTTTATATCTTCTGGTCGATCATCGTTTCGTGTTAATCAGTCAGATTAACACGAAACTTGGTACAACTATTGCCAATGCCCTCCTGACGGTAGCTGATGAAAGGTGTTACCAGAGGACTCTATAGCGCCCCCTGGAATATTAAAAATCCAAGCCCCATCTCCTACATGCACATGTACATAAATGACATTCTGTATGCATATGTATCATGACCAGACGCACAAAAAACATCAGGGTACCAAACTGTCACTCCAACAGGAAGTCGGCCATTTTGATTCAAAGTTCCCATTTCACACCCATTTTGATCCATTTCCATGCCTCGTACTTTAACGAACTCCTCTTACAGATTGAACACCACACACTTCCAATTCACTCAGTATCATCCTCAAACCTTGAAGATGAAAAGTTATCAAAAGCTTTCGCCTACGTCAAACATGGTGGGTGTCATGGTGCGGTCCATTTTCATGCTTCGCCATAAAGCATCAAGTCCTTATAACTTCAACGTCCAATTTCCCCTTTACACCAAATTCATCATACATACGATGTTGCATCAATACTGTGTCACATCAATAGCGCCACCTACTGGACACAGGAATTCAATGTAACATAACATTTATAGGTTTTTTCCTCCATATCATACACTACAAGACGACATGCAACCAAAAGATGAGCACACCCACTGACAGCGTCTCGCCAATCAATAATCAAAACACAACTGACCACACATTGGTTTGAGGGATTTTTCACCTGTAGTACATTTTGTTTTTATGTAGATTGCGGAGAGTTCTTCTGACTTCAGTGCACATTATTTAATACTGGCAGGAGCAGGCCACCAGATCATAAAGGAACAACTTCCTCATTGATATCTGAAACAAGCATGTTTAATAAGAGTCCAGCCCTGAACACATAGGCCAATATACAGTCATAATCAAAGCGCCACATGTTGGACACAATTAATTACATTTAACCCCTTCTTGCACTGTCTGAAACACGGACAGTTAAGAGATGCGTACACAATAATCAAGCAATGGTGCTTGGTACACAGTACACTCTGGCAGCAGCATGTGGACTGCAACGGCCCGTTCATTGCTGCTTGCAACTTAATTACTAGTTACCGTTTAAGATTATGATAAAAAATCAAAAAAAAAAAAAAAAAACATGTGATCATTATATACTGGAGATGCTCTCAAGTCTTTATTTGCAAGTCTCAAGTTTCTTATGGCTGTAATGATGCTGCATGCTATCTGGATCTGATATGGATCTGATCTGGATCTGAGGCATGCACTGTGTTATCATCAATCCTTTTATCTATTAGCAGACAGTATTATGATCGATCAGTTTTATGGTATATGATCAATTAAAACAGGCTTATTGCATTTCAATATGAAAAAAACACACCGAAATCTTTCTGGTGGAGTTCATGATTGTATTTTACCTTTAAACAGACAGCCACAATATAGAGCAGGTATTGAGGTCCTACTTATGTACTTAGACAGTACAAGGTGGCAGCAGAACATTAACAAATTAACTCACCATTTTTACAATCATTGCAATGCCAACACCACATGAGCAAGTGTGGCAAGCAATCTAAACCTGCAAGCTAATGTTGGTTGGCTTATTAATTGTTCTTGACTGATAACAAGAGTAACTGCCTTTATCTCTCCTCACTCTTTTTGTTTAGAAGAGTGTTAATTAACTTCGGCTGTGCGTACAACACTAAACAAAATGCATAGTTTAATGTCCATCTGGATTAATAAGCAAATAAGTACATTACAAATGTTCAAAAAACAAAGGCCAGTGTGGAGAACTGCACTCTTTTCATTAGCCCACCTGTGCAACTACATCCCTCTCATAGCGCAGCTGATACTGCCACATGAAGTCAGCCTGTTCAAACTCCACCTTCCTCAGAATGGACATGTCTGGGTCAATCCGGATCCAGAGGAGAGGAGAGTCAGCACTGCAGATATAACAGGAGACAAATACAGTGAGTAAAAGAAAAGTAAAGCATGTCAATTCAACTCACGCTGGTGTGTGGGATCACACCAGCTACATCATGTAAAGGCTAAGCAGGCAAAGGTTTGTCAAGTAAAGGTTTCCCACTCTTTACTAGGGATTATTTTCCAGGACATTTTCAGTGAAGTCTAGCTAGTATGACAGATAGGGACCACTCATATACACTACTATGTTCCTTAACCCCTTAAGGAACACCGTTCCAACATAGGAACACCCTTCACTAAACGAACACCCTTCGTAAAAACTGAAAAAACTTGCTAATAGTTTTAAGCATCAGATCTTAACAGTATATACTCACTGTTGGAAAGCTGAGACTGTCGTGATTATTTTAAGCCCAAAAAAAGTTATTTCCAGACCATGTAATAGCCTTCTAAAGTCACCATGACACAACATTAGAAAGAGCCCTCTACCACAAGAAGCAAGAATGCCTACCTACCTTTGGAGTGTTCCCTTTTTCCACAGCTAAAACGTCATGCCACATTTTTTTTTTTCATAGTCCGCCAAGAGTCCATAGAATGGGAATATCCATGTCATTTTACCCAAAACTAGCTACAAGTGTCGAACAAGCAAGAAACCCCAGGGTCTTAGCTTTCATTTGAGACCAAGATTATGTTTCTAGGTAAAGGGGTTCTCAAGTTATAAGCCTTTGAATCTCAGTAGGCGCTCTTGGAAAAAAGGACCCAAGCAAAACACACAGACATGCCTTTAGAAAACAAATTGTGAAAAATCATTTTTTTTTGTCTTTTGACTTCAAATTTTGAGTGTAGCAAGCTGAGACATGTGGCTATGGCCTAATCATGTCTACTGTGTCCATAGACATACCTGAACCCTTATATCTTAGTCAGTTTATTGACATTTGAATTGGAATGAAACCAACCTCTGTAACTCTGTGTCAGTATGTCACAGAATCACACTTACACTTCTAGAAAAAACTTGAGGGTGTTACCTTTCCAATGGTACCAAGACATCCCTGAGTCTCACTATGTGGGAGCTGTCATGCTTTTAATTCCGGTATGTCGTTTTGGAAAAAGAACCTTAAAATGGGGGCGTTCATTAAGAGGTTAATTAACTATTGCATAACCCTACACTCTTTTTCTCTTGTGAATTGTATTATCCATTGCTGCCTGACCATCAATAACTAGGAGGTCACTCTTTGATCAGATGAAACAAAAATGTAGTTGTTTGTCCACAATGACAAGGCTAGAAGGTGAGGCCTTTAACCCAAGAACACCACATGTACTGTGAAGGGTGGTACTTTTATGCTGTGGGGCTATTTTGCTGCCAGTGGATCAGCTGTTCTAAAGAAGGTAAATGGAATAATGAAGAAGGAGGAGTATCTCCAAATTCTTCAGGAAAACCTAAAATCATCAGCCAGAAGATTGGATCCTAGTTGTTCTAACAGGTCAACAGGTAGCAAATAAAACAAAAATAATAATAATATTGCAGTGTATAGCCAGTGTTTGGCTCACATACAGTTGACCTGCCATTCATAGTTTTAAGCCCGGTGTTCCATTCATTATTATCAAACTCTGTCAACAGTGCCCGACATACATTTGAAACCCTTCCTCCTAGTCTGAGGTGAATGACAAATCTACAATGAGAGACAAATTTAGCAACCGAACCAAACATACTAATCAACCAGCCAGCAGTGACTAATACTTACAGTACATTTGAAGCATAATGTAACTTACACTAATTGGAGTTTGGTCAAATTAAGTTGTAACCTTACATTAATGCCATCCAACCTGCAGGTGCTACCGTGTGATGTGATGGGTATGTTCACAGCATGCAGGCTATTCATAATACTCCTGGTCACAGACTAACGTTACCATCTGAATGTTAATATGGTCCTTTATAACCAAGCTCTTTATGAATACAATGTCATCCATTTTTGGGAGCTCTAATTGGAAAATTTTAAAAAGTTTCCAGGACAACACAAGTTTTTCCCAGATATTTTGCTTTTTCTTTCATTTTCCATGACTGGAAGTTTCATCAGCTGCTTTTCAGGTTTTCCAGGATGCAAGGGAACCCTTAAATAAGTTCTATTCAATGCAGTTTTAACACCAAGAAAAAAGGATATGTAATTTATAATGTTTTTATGTGAAGACGATAAGACAACCGCTACATTCTTAGATTATATGTCAGATAATAGTGACAGCAGTGATGTCTTACTCCATGGCTGATAAATCCATGTCAACTTCCTCTCCATTCATCAGAGGAATCTTCTTTTTCTTGTTTCTGGGAAAAGAACCCAACAGAACAATCCATCATTAGTTAATCAAATAGTTCAAGACAAGACAAGACAAGACAAGACAAACATTCATTCTTTAAAAGCTTTGCTGAAGTTTCTGTTTCCCCAGTGAAGCCCAAGGAGGAGTGAAGAGAGAAACAGCAATAATAGATTGCAGATAGACTTGATGAACATATATCACATATGAACAACAAAAATGTTAGCAACCTTAATGTGGGGATACTGCACCAATTATCTGCCTCTGCCTCTGTGTGAATTTATAGGAGGCTGCGAGATATACGTATCGATACAGATACATATGCATATACATATATATACACATATACATACATATATGCATATACATATATATACACATATACATACATATATGCATATACATATATATACACATATACATACATATATGCATATACATATATATACACATATACATACATATATGCATATACATATATATACACATATACATACATATATGATACAATATAGACACATATACATACTATATGCA